>NC_088219.1:8282170-8292170 GCF_036934945.1 Oncorhynchus masou masou
GGCATTGTATTATCTCTACAGTCTTATCTTCTATGGTGTATTGTGTTATGTGTGGCAGGCATGTTTGGTGTGAAAGAGAGAGAGGAGTTATGCAGAGAATGTTGTGAAAGAAAAAGGCATGTAATTGTTGGAGTGTGGTGAGAAGTAGTTTCTTGACCTCTCTCGCCTCTCTCTCTCCTTTTTCTCTCTCTCTCTCCTCTCCTCTCTCTGTCTCTCTCTCTCCTTTCTCTCTCTCATCTCTCCTCTCCTCTCCTCTCTTCTCCTCTCTCTTTTCTCTCTCATCTCTCTCTCTTCTCTCTCATCTCTCTCCTCCCTCCTCTCTCTCATCTCTCTCCTTTCTCTCATCTCTCTCCACCCTCCTAACTCTCCTCTCTCTCTCTTCTTTCTCTTATTTCTCTCTCTGGGATGTTCGACAGTTAAAGATGAGAGTTCTCACACACTGTGTTGTCCTGTCTGTCTGTCTGTCTGTCACTCTGTCCGTCTGTCCGTCTGTCCGTCTGTCCGTCTGTCCGTCTGTCCGTCTGTCTGTCTCTCTGTCCGCCCGTCCGCCTGTCTGTCTGTCTGTCTGTTTCTCTATGACTTCAGTCCTTTGTTCAGCTTGATTTGAATGAGTGTGAATGGAATACTATGAGATAACCGATATAGTAATGACTAGAACCAATGATATATGATAGAGAATACCACAGTAATGACTAGAACCAATGATATATGATAGAGAATACCACAGTAATGACTAGAACCAATGATATATGATAGAGAATACCACAGTAATGACTAGAACCAATGATATATGATAGAGAATACCACAGTAATGACTAGAACCAATGATATATGATAGAGAATACCACAGTAATGACTAGAACCAATGATATATGATAGAGAATACCACAGTAATGACTAGAACCAATGATATATGATAGAGAATACCACAGTAATGACTAGAACCAATGATATATGATAGAGAATACCACAGTAATGGCTAGAACCAATGATATATGATAGAGAATACCACAGTAATGACTAGAACCAATGATATATGATAGAGAATACCACAGTAATGACTAGAACCAATGATATATGATAGAGAATACCACAGTAATGACTAGAACCAATGATATATGATAGAGAATACCACAGTAATGACTAGAACCAATGATATATGATAGAGAATACCACAGTAATGACTAGAACCAATGATATATGATAGAGAATACCACAGTAATGACTAGAACCAATGATATATGATAGAGAATACCACAGTAATGACTAGAACCAATGATATATGATAGAGAATACCACAGTAATGACTAGAACCAATGATATATGATAGAGAATACCACAGTAATGACTAGAACCAATGATATATGATAGAGAATACCACAGTAATGACTAGAACCAATGATATATGATAGAGAATACCACAGTAATGACTAGAACCAATGATATATGATAGAGAATACCACAGTAATGACTAGAACCAATGATATATGATAGAGACAGGACAGGATATCAGGAGATCTATGAGGAATGACTGACGTTCTGGAATCTATGACTGACATTCTGGAATCTATGACTGACATTCTGGAATCTATGACTGACATTCTGGAATCCATGACTGACATTCTGGAATCTATGACTGACGTTCAGGAATCTATGACTGACATTCTGGAATCTATGACTGACATTCTGGAATCTATGACTGACATTCTGGAATCTATGACTGACATTCTGGAATCTATGACTGACGTTCTGGAATCTATGACTGACGTTCAGGAATCTATGACTGACATTCTGGAATCTATGACTGACATTCTGGAATCTATGACTGACGTTCTGGAATCTATGACTGACGTTCAGGAATCTATGACTGACATTCTGGAATCTATGACTGACATTCTGGAATCTATGACTGACATTCTAGAATCTATGACTGACGTTCAGGAATCTATGACTGACATTCTAAAATCTATGACTGACATTCTGGAATCTATGACTGACATTCTGGAATCTATGACTGACATTCTGGAATCTATGACTGACATTCTGGAATCTATGACTGACGTTCTAGAATCTATGACTGACATTCTGGAATCTATGACTGACATTCTAGAATCTATGACTGACATTCTGGAATCTATGACTGACATTCTGGAATCTATGACTGACATTCTGGAATCTATAACTGACATTCTGGAATCTATAACTGACATTCTGGAATCTATGACTGACATTTTGGAATCTATAACTGACATTCTGGAATCTATAACTGACATTCTAGAATCTATGACTGACATTCTGGAATCTATGACTGACGTTCTAGAATCTATGACTGACATTCTGGAATCTATGACTGACATTCTAGAATCTATGACCAGTAGTGTTGGACCAGTAGCCAAAATGTTGCTGGATCGAATCCCCGAGCTGACAAGGGAAACATCTGTCGATCTGCCCTGAACAAGGCAGTTAACCCACTGTTCCCCTGAACAAGGCAGTTAACCCACTGTTCCCCTGAACAAGGCAGTTAACCCACTGTTCCCCTGAACAAGGCAGTTAACCCACTGTTCCCCTGAACAAGGCAGTTAACCCACTGTTCCCCTGTATAAAGGCAGTTAACACACTTGTAAACTAGCCAGGCTCCTGCCTGGGAAGGTCTCTTACTTAGAAGTATGATTTGGGGAGGGGGGCAGGGGTAGGTTGACCTCAGGTCTCCCCACTGGAAGCCCGAGGTAGGGGGAGCAGGGGAATCTATCAAATAGTGCACCTCTAACTTTGTACATTACTAACACAATTAGTAAAAATCAATCACACTATGAAATGCTTCCAAATAAACCACAATTAATTCATAATGCTGTATATAGTTCCACAGACATATTGTTGCATTTCTTTCTGGTTTGTGTGGATTCATTAAGAATAATATAAAACCAGTCTGCACACCACCAAGGTGAATTAGTTTAGTCTTGACTCTTGGTTGACGGTGTTGGGGGATGGGTAATGTAGTCTTGACTCTTGGTTGACGGTGTTGGGGGGATGGGTAATGTAGTCTTGACTCTTGGTTGACGGTGTTGGGGGGATGGGTAATGTAGTCTTGACTCTTGGTTGACGGTGTTGGGGGATGGGTAATGTAGTCTTGAATCTTGGTTGACAGTGTTGGGGGATGGGTAATGTAGTCTTGACTCTTGGTTGACAGTGTTGGGGGATGGGCAATGTATTGATGCCAAATCAACACACAACTTATTAATTTTTGTATATATATTTATATTTATATAGCTTTAAAAGTTATGATCAGTAATTTGTGTCTGAAATGTCTGAATCAAAATTACAGTTGGTGCAGAATAGTGCTTTTGGGGGCTGAAGGGGGGGTTCGCCCAGTGGACCATACAAGCTTGAGCTGCCACTGTGAATGTGAATACTGGCAGCACATTAATTAATTAACTCTTGTCAGCACAAGGCCCTGTGTAATGTTTTAATTAGGGCTTGTAAAGAACCACTCATTAACACACACACACACACACACACACACACACACACACACACACACACACACACACACACACACACACACACACACACACACACACACACACACACACACACACACACACACACACACACACACACACACACACACACACACACACACACACACACATTCCCACACACACACACACACACATTCCCACACACACTCACACACACACACACGCACACACACACACACACACACACACACACACACACACACACACACACACACACACACACACACACACACACACACACACACACACACACACACACACATTCCCACACACACACACAGAAGCTCAAGTAGCCTGCCAGTTTAGCTGTGTGGGCATTATGCATGTCAGTGGAAAAAGATAAATGCCAACTTGAAACCAGCCACAGTGCTGGGGCGATGGGGTGTGGCTGTGTGTGTGTGTGTGTGTGTGTGTGTGTGTGTGTGTGTGTGTGTGTCTGTCTGGCTGTGAATGTGTGTGTGTGGCATCTGTGAAGTCAAGGCATTAGCAGCGGTAACAGTGTTGTGAAGGCTTATCACCTGATTGGAACTCAACTGTGCTAAAATGACACCAGTTTAGTCAGAACATCAGAAAGGCTTCGTCATCATCATCATCATCATCATCATCATCGCCACTCTGTTATTTAGTCCTCCTATGTGGCTCAGTTGGTATTTACACGGCGCTTGCAATGCTAATCATCATGGGTTGGATTCCCGCTGGGGCCAACCATATGTTATGGCTGTTGGAAGGAGAGGACCAAGGTGCAGCGTGGTATGTGTCCATATTTATTAAATGAACACTGAAATCACAAAATAACAAAGAGAAATGACCGAAAACAGTTCTGGCTGGGGCAGACACTCAACAGGAAACAGTTCTGGCTGGTGCAGACACACAACAGGAAACAGTTCTGGCTGGTGCAGACACACAACAGAACACAGTTCTGGCTGGTGCAGACACACAACAGGAAACAGTTCTGGCTGGTGCAGACACACAACAGAAAACAGTTCTGGCTGGGGCAGACACACAACAGGAAACAGTTCTGGCTGGTGCAGACACACAACAGGAAACAGTTCTGGCTGGTGCAGACACACAACAGGAAACAGTTCTGGCTGGTGCAGACACACAACAGGAAACAGTTCTGGCTGGTGCAGACACACAACAGAAAACAGTTCTGGCTGGGGCAGACACTCAACAGAAAACAATCACCCACAACCCAAATTATAGAAAAAAGAACATAGACTTCCCACCCAACTCACACCCTGACCATACTAAAACAAAGACATAACAAAGGAACTCAGGTCAGAACTTGACATCTTATGAAACATGTATCTACGCGTGACTGCATGTTGCTTTGACTTGAAGTGTCTGCGAAATAACTTGAATATATTATAAATGTCTATTACGACAGTTACAGCAGGATTATGACAGAGCTGTATAACGTATTCTCTAAAACACTTTAAGCTACAGAAAAGTACTCCATCACATGTTCCTTTCTTCTTCTATAACGGACTGTACGGTTAACCCACTCATCTCTGTCCGGCGCCGACAGAGATGGCCGCCGCTTTCGCGTTCCTAGGAAACTATGCAGTTTTTTGTTTTTTTTTACGTGTTATTTCTTACATTAGTACCCCAGGTCATCTTAGGTTTCATTACATACAGTCGAGAAGAACTACTGTATATAAGAGCAGCGTCAACTCACCATCAGTACGACCAAGAATATGACTTTCGCGAAGCGGATCCTGTGTTCTGCCTTTCAACCAGGACAACGGAATGGATCCCAGCCGGAGACCCAAAAAAACGACTTCGTAAAAGAGGGAAACGAGGCGGTCTACTGGTCAGACTACGTAGACGGGCACATCGTGCCCCACTTCCTAGCATTCTTCTCGCCAATGTCCAGTCTCTTGACAACAAGGTTGATGAAATCCGAGCAAGGGTAGCATTCCAGAGGGACATCAGAGACTGTAACGTTCTTTGCTTCACGTAAACATGGCTCACTGGAGAGACGCT
Source organism: Oncorhynchus masou masou (assembly GCF_036934945.1). NCBI lineage: Eukaryota > Metazoa > Chordata > Actinopteri > Salmoniformes > Salmonidae > Oncorhynchus > Oncorhynchus masou. The sequence continues at coordinate 8,287,696 of NC_088219.1, forward strand.
ATCCGGAGCGGTGCAGCCAGCGGGTTTCTCCACGCATCGCGCCGACAGAAACAAACACCTTTCTGGTAAGAAGAGGGGTGGGGGTGTATGCCTTATGGCTAACGAGACGTGGTGTGATCACAGAAACATACAGGAACTCAAATACTTCTGATCACCTGATTTAGAATTCCTCACAATCAAATGTCGACCGCATTATCTACCAAGAGAATTCTCTTCGATTATAATCACAGCCGTATATATTCCCCCCCAAGCAGACACATCGATGGCTCTGAACAAACTTTATTTGACTCTTTGCAAACTGGAATCCATACATCCTGAGGCTGCATTCATTGCAGCTGGGGATTTTAACAAGGCTAATCTGAAAACAAGACTCCCTAAAATGTATCAGAATATCGATTGCGCCACCAGGGCTGGCAAAACCTTGGATCACTGTTATTCTAACGTCCGCGATGCATATAAGGCCCTGTCCCGCCCCCCTTTCGGAAAAGCTCCCACGCTGAGGTCTGTCCAACGCTGGTCCGACCAAGCTGATTCCACACTCCAAGAATGCTTCCATCACGTGGACTGGGACATGTTTCGTATTGCGTCAGGCAACAACATTGACGAATACGCGGATTCGGTGTGCGAGTTCATTAGAACGTGCGTTGAAGATGTCGTTCCCATAGCAACAATTAAAACATTCCCTAACCAGAAACCGTGGATTGATGGCAGCATTCGCGTGAAACTGAAAGCACGAACCACTGCTTTTAATCAGGGCAAGTTGACTGGTAATATGACTGAATACAAACAGTGCAGCTATTCCCTCCGTAAGGCTATCAAACAAGCTAAGCGTCAGTATAGAGACACAGTAGAATCTCAATTCAACGGCTCAGACACAAGAGGTATGTGGCAGGGTCTACAGTCAATCACGGACTACAGGAAGAAATCCAGCCCAGTCACGGACCAGGATGTCTTGCTCCCAGGCAGACTAAATAACTTTTTTTCCCGCTTTGAGGACAATACAGTACCACTGACACGGCCTACAACGGAAACATGCGGTCTCTCCTTCACTGCAGCCGAGGTGAGTAAAACATTTAAACGTGTTAACCCTCGCAAGGCTGCAGGCCCAGACGGCATCCCCAGCCGCGCCCTCAGAGCATGCGCAGACCAGCTGGCTGGTGTGTTTACGGACATATTCAATCAATCCCTATACCAGTCTGCTGTTCCCACATGCTTCAAGAGGGCCACCATTGTTCCTGTTCCCAAGAAAGCTAAGGTAACTGAGCTAAACGACTACCGCACCGTAGCACTCACTTCCGTCATCATGAAGTGCTTTGAGAGACTAGTCAAGGAGCATATCACCTCCACCCTACCTGACACCCTAGACCCACTCCAATTTGCTTACCGCCCAAATAGGTCCACAGACGACGCAATCTCAACCACACTGCACACTGCCCTAACCCATCAGGACAAGAGGAATACCTATGTGAGAATGCTGTTCATCGACTACAGCTCGGCATTTAACACCATAGTACCCTCCAAGCTCGTCATCAAGCTCGAGACCCTGGGTCTCGATCCCGCCCTGTGCAACTGGGTACTGGACTTCCTGACGGGCCGCCCCCAGGTGGTGAGGGTAGGCAACAACATCTCCACCCCGCTGATCCTCAACACTGGGGCCCCACAAGGGTGCGTTCTGAGCCCTCTCCTGTACTCCCTGTTCACCCACGACTGCACGGCAACGCACGCCTCCAACTCAATCATCAAGTTAGCGGATGACACAACAGTGGTCGGCTTGATTACCAACAACGACGAGACGGTCTACAGGGAGGAGGTGAGGGCCCTCAGAGTGTGGTGTCAGGACAATAACCTCACACTCAACGTCAACAAAACTAAGGAGATGATTGTGGACTTCAGGAAACAGCAGAGGGAACACCCCCCTGCCCACATCGATGGAACAGTAGTAGAGAGGGAACCTCGGCATACACATCACAGACAAACTGAATTGGTCCACTCACACAGACAGCGTCATGAAGAAGGCGCAGCAGCGCCTCTTCAACCTCAGGAGGCTGAAGAAATTCGGCTTGTCACCAAAAGTACTCACAAACTTCTACAGATGCACAATCGAGAGCATCCTGGCGGGCTGTATCACCGCCTGGTACGGCAACTGCTCCGCCCACAACCGTAAGGCTCTCCAGAGGGTAGTGATGTCTGCACAACGTATCACCGGGGGCAAACTACCTGCCCTCCAGGACACCTACACCACCCGATGTTACAGGAAGGCCACAAAGATCATCAAGGACAACACCCACCCGAGCCACTGCTTGTTCACCCCGCTATCATCCAGAAGGCGAGGTCAGTACAGGTGCATCAAAGCTGGGACCGAGAGACTGAAAAACAGCTTCTATCTCAAGGCCATCAGACTGTTAAACAGCAACCACTAACATTGAGTGGCTGCTGCCAACACACTGACTCAACTCCAGCCACTTCAATAATGGGGATTGATGGGAAAGGATGTAAAATATATCACTAGCCACTTTAAACAATGCTACCTAATATAATGTTTACATACCCTACATTATTCATCTCATATGTATACGTATATACTGTACTCTATCATCTACTGCATCCTTATGTAATACATGTATCACTAACCACTTTAACTATGCCACTTTGTTTACATACTCATCTCATATGTATATACTGTACTCGATACCATCTACTGTATCTTGCCTATGCTGCTCTGCACCATCACTCATTCATATCTTTATGTACATATTCTTTATCCCCTTACACTGTGTATAAGAAATTCGTTTTGGATTTGTTAGTTAGATTACTTGTTGGTTATTACTGCATTGTCGGAACTGGAAGCACAAGCATTTCGCTAACCTCGCAATAACATCTGCTAACCATGTGTATGTGACAAATAAAATTTGATTTGATTTGATTTTGTGTCTCCATGTAACGGACTGTAAGGTTAACCCACTCACTGTGTCTCCATGTAACGGACTGTAAGGTTAACCCACTCACTGTGTCTCCATGTAACGGACTGTAAGGTTAACCCACTCACTGTGTCTCCATGTAACGGACTGTAAGTTTAACCCACTCACTGTGTCTCCATGTAACGGACTGTAAGGTTAACCCACTCACTGTGTCTCCATGTAACGGACTGTAAGGTTAACCCACTCACTGTGTCTCCATGTCACGGACTGTAAGGTTAACCCACTCACTGTGTCTCCATGTAACGGACTGTAAGGTAAACCCACTCACTGTGTCTCCATGTCACGGACTGTAAGGTTAACCCACTCACTGTGTCTCCATGTAACGGACTGTAAGGTTAACCCACTCACTGTGTCTCCATGTAACGGACTGTAAGGTTAACCCACTCACTGTGTCTCCATGTAACAGACTGTAAGGTTAACCCACTCACTGTGTCTCCATGTAACGGACTGTAAGGTTAACCCACTCACTGTGTCTCCATGTAACGGACTGTAAGGTTAACCCACTCACTGTGTCTCCATGTAACGGACTGTAAGGTTAACCCACTCACTGTGTCTCCATGTCACGGACCCACTCACTGTGTCTCTGTGTAACGGACTGTAAGGTTAACCCACTCACTGTGTCTCCATGTAACGGACTGTAAGGTTAACCCACTCACTGTGTCTCCATGTCACTGTAAGGACTGTAAGGTTAACCCACTCACTGTGTCTCCATGTAACGGACTGTAAGGTTAACCCACTCACTGTGTCTCCATGTAACGGACTGTAAGGTTAACCCACTCACTGTGTCTCCATGTAACGGACTGTAAGGTTAACCCACTCACTGTGTCTCCATGTCACGGACTGTGTAAGGTTAACCCACTCACTGTGTCTCCATGTAACGGACTGTAAGGTTAACCCACTCACTGTGTCTCCATGTAACGGACTGTAAGGTTAAACCCACTCACTGTGTCTCTGTGTCTCCATAACGGACTGTAAGGTTAACCCACTCACTGTGTCTCCATGTCACGGACTGTAAGGTTAACCCACTCACTGTGTCTCCATGTAACGGACTGTAAGGTTAACCCACTCACTGTGTCTCCATGTAACGGACTGTAAGGTTAACCCACTCACTGTGTCTCCATGTAACGGACTGTAAGGTTAACCCACTCACTGTGTCTCCATGTAACGGACTGTAAGGTTAACCCACTCACTGTGTCTCCATGTCACGGACTGTAAGGTTAACCCACTCACTGTGTCTCCGTGTAACGGACCCACTCACTGTGTCTCCGTGTAACGGACCCACTCACTGTGTCTCCATGTAACGGACTGTAAGGTTAACCCACTCACTGTGTCTCTGTGTAACGGACTGTAAGGTTAACCCACTCACTGTGTCTCCATGTCACGGACCCACTCACTGTGTCCATGTAACGGACTGTAAGGTTAACCCACTCACTGTGTCTCTAACGGACTGTAAGGACCCACTCACTGTGTCTCCATGTAACGGACTGTAAGGTTAAC
>NC_088219.1:8297170-8327170 GCF_036934945.1 Oncorhynchus masou masou
GCATTTCACACTGCATTACCACACTGCATTTCCACACTGCTTCACCACACTGCATTTCACCCTGCATTACCACACTGCATTTCACCCTGCATTACCACAATGCATTACCACACTGCATTACAACACTGCTTCACCCACACTGCGTTACCACACTGCACTACCAAACTGCTTTACCACACTGCATTTTCACACTGCATTTCCATCAGCTGTTGTGTCTCATATTGAGAGTTGGGTAAATTCCTCTCCTCTCTCCCATCCCCCTCTATCTCTTCTTCCTTCACCATCATCTCCTCTTTTCCCTAAATTCCTCTCCTCTCTCCCATCCCCCTCTATCTCTTCTTCCTTCACCATCATCTCCTCTTTTCCCCAAATTCCTCTCCCTTCCTCTCCTCGTTTCTTCTCATCTCTTCTCCTCTCCTCCCTCCATCCCAGGGTCTATTTCTATTCTGTAATTTAAAGGGAGGGGTCATGGGAATGGCCTCTGCTATCTCTGTCTGCGTGGAACACCCTCCCTCCCACCCTCACTCCCTCGCTCCCTCCCGACCTCCATCTCTTTGTCTCTCTCACTCCCTCTGTTTCTCTCTCACCCTCCCACTCTCTCTAGAACACCCATTGAGTTGATTTCTATGCGGATTCATCCAGTGAGGAACAGACAGGATACAGCCGTCGTCATCTAACATATCTTTATTCCACTCCTCCTTCTGTTTGGTCCCTCTCTTCTTCTCCTCCTCCACCCATCTCATATAGTCACTCTCCGCTCTCCTCCTCCTCCTCCTCCTCCTCCTCTTCCTCCTCTTCCTTCTGTTTGGTCCCTCTCTTCTTCTCCTCCTCCACCCATCTCATATAGTCACTCTCCACTCCCTCTATCCCCCTCTCTCCTCGCTCCCTCCTCCTCCTCCTCCTCCTCCTCCTCTTCCTCCTCCTCCTTCTGTTTGGTCCCTCTCTTCTTCGCCTCCTCCTCCTCCTCCTCCTTCTCCCCCTTCTCCCCCCTCCTCCTCCTCCCCCTCTCCCCCTCCCCCTCCTCCTCCTACTCTTCTCCTCCTCCACAAATCTCCTATAGTCACTCTCCGCTCTACTCGTCATCCTCCTCCTCCTCCTCCTCCTCCCTCCTCCTCCCCTTCTCCCCTCCCCTCCTCCTCCTCCTCCTCCCCCTTCTCCCCCTCCCTCCTCCTCCTCCCCCTCTCCCCTCCCCTCCTCCCCTCCTCCTCCTCCTCCTCCTCCTCCTCCCCCTCCTCCTTCTCCTTCCCCTCTCCTCCTCCTCCCCCTCCTCATCCCCCTCTCATTACATTACATTTACATTTAAGTCATTTCTCCTCCTCCTCCCCTCTCCTCCCCCCTCCTCCCCTCCTCCTCTTCCTCTTCCTCCTCCCCCTCCTTCCCCTCCTCCTCCTCCTCCTCCTCCTCCTCCTCCTCCTCCTCCTCCCCTCCTTCCCCTCTCCTCCTCTTCCTCCTCCCCTCCTCCTCCCCCTCCCCCTCCTCCTCCTCCTCCTCCTCCTTCCCCTCTCCCCTCCTCCTCCTCCCCTCCTCCCCGTCTCCTCCTCCTCCTCCTCCTCCCCCTCCTCCCTTCTCCTTCCCCTCTCCTCCTCCTCCCCCTCCTCATCCCCCTCTCATTACATTACATTTACATTTAAGTCATTTCTCCTCCTCCTCCCCCTCTCCTCCCCCTCCTCCTCCCTCCTCTTCCTCTTCCCTCCTCCCCCTCCTTCCCCCCTCCTCCTCCTCCTCCCCTCCCTCCTCCTCCTTCCCCCTCTCCTCCTCTTCCTCCTCCCCTCTCCTCCCTCCCCCTCCCCTCCCCTCCTCCTCCCCTCCTTCCCCCCTCCTCCTCCTCCCTCCTCCCTCCCCCGTCTCCCTCCCCCTCCTCCCTCCCTCTCCTCCTCCTCCCCCCCGCTCCTCTGCCCCTCCCCCTCCTCCTCCTACTCCCCCCTCTCCCCCTCCTCCCTCCCCCCCCCCCCTCCCCCTCCCCCTCCTCCTCCTCCTCCTCCTCCCCTCCTCCTCCTCCTCCCGCTCCTCCTCCGCCCTCCGCCCCTCCCCCTCCTCCTCCTACTCCCCCTTCTCCCCCTCCTCCTCCTCCCCCCTCCCCTCCCCCCCCCCCTCCTCATCCTCCTCCTCCTCCCCCTCTCCTCCCCCCCCCCTCCTCCTCCCCTCCTCATCCTTCCCCTCTCCTCCTCCTCCTCCTCCTCCTCCTCCCCGTCTCCTCCTCCTCCTCCCCCTCCCCCCCTCCCCCCAGCCTCCTCCTCTCCTCTCCTCTGTTTAGTTGTCCTGTCCTATAGATAGTCTTTAATACAGGGTTAGGACCAGCACTGTGTTTCAGCCGACAGGACTGTGTGTTTCTGTGGCTTACTGTAGATTCACCCTCTCTCTCCACCACACACACAAACAGAAAAGCATGTGTGTGTGTGTGTGTATTTTTCCAAAGACACTCTGTCATTCCCCCAGATTAAACTCTTTTCAGGGTGCTGGCCTGTAGCCTGAAGCTGTGTCCCAAATGAATGGGCCATAGTCTGTGACCACTAGCAGTCAGTGACTTCATTGATCTGTAACTATAGTACTGCTGCAGTCTGCTGGAATCCATCTCTGTCTTTCTCTCTCTCTCTCTCTCTCTCTCTCTCTCTCTCTCTCTCTCTCTCTCTCTCTCTCTCTCTCTCTCTCAGACTCCCAGTTTCCTATAGATATCTTGTCAGTGAAGAGGGACCATGACTTCTTGGACAGGGACCTGGTGGAACCTCTGTGTCGGTAAGAGAACACACAAACACAACATTCTGTAGACTGCATTACTTAGAACTAACGCCATTCTGTAGACTACATTACTTAGAACTAACACCATTCTATAGACTACATTACTTAGAACTAACGCCATTCTGTAGACTACATTACTATGGCATATTGTGGAGTAGTCACATATCTCTGTGTGACATTAGAACTGTATCTCTGTGTGACATTAGAACTGTATCTCTGTGTGACATCATAACTGTATCTCTGTGTGACATCATAACTGTATCTCTGTGTGACATTAGAACTGCATCTCTGTGTGACATTAGAACTGTATCTCTGTGTGACATCATAACTGTATCTCTTTGTGACATCATAACTGTATCTCTGTGTGACATTAGAACTGTATCTCTGTGTGACATTAGAACTGTATCTCTGTGTGACATCATAACTGTATCTCTGTGTGACATTAGAACTGTATCTCTGTGTGACATTAGAACTGTATCTCTGTGTGGCATCATAACTGTATCTCTGTGTGACATCATAACTGTATCTATGTGTGACATCATAACTGTATCTCTGTGTGACATCATAACTGTATCTCTGTGTGACATCATAACTGTATCTCTGTGTCACATCATAACTGTATCTCTGTGTGACATTAGAACTGTATCTCTCTGTGACATCATAACTGTATCTCTGTGTGACATCATAACTGTATCTCTGTGTGACATTAGAACTGTATCTCTGTGTGACATCATAACTGTATCTCTGTGTGACATCATAACTGTATCTCTGTGTGACATCATAACTGTATCTCTGTGTGACATCATAACTGTATCTCTGTGTGACATTAGAACTGTATCTCTGTGTGACATGAGAACTATATCTCTGTGTGACATTAGAACTGTATCTCTGTGTGACATCATAACTGTATCTCTGTGTGACATCATAACTGCATCTCTGTGTGACATTAGAACTGTATCTCTGTGTGACATCATAACTGTATCTCTGTGTGACATCATAACTGTATCTCTGTGTGACATCATAACTGTATCTCTGTGTGACATCATAACTGTATCTCTGTGTGACATCATAACTGTATCTCTGTGTGACATTAGAACTGTATCTCTGTGTGACATTAGAACTGTATCTCTGTGTGACATCATAACTGTATCTCTGTGTGACATCATAACTGTATCTCTGTGTGACATCATAACTGTATCTCTTTGTGACATCATAACTGTATCTCTGTGTGACATTAGAACTGTATCTCTGTGTGACATCATAACTGTATCTCTGTGTGACATCATAACTGTATCTCTGTGTGACATTAGAACTGTATCTCTGTGTGACATCATAACTGTATCTCTGTGTGACATTAGAACTGTATCTCTGTGTGACTTTAAACTGTATCTCTGTGTGACATTAAACTGTATCTCTGTGTGACATGGGGTGGCCTAGTGGTTAGAGCGGTGGACTAGCAACCAGAAGGTTGTAAGTTCAAATCTCTGAGCTGACATTGTACACATCTGTTGTTCTGGCAGTTAACCCACTGTTCCTAGGCCATCATTGTAAATAAGAATTTGTTCTTAACTGACTCGGTGACATGAGAAATGTTTCTCTCTGTGACTTAAAAACGGTATCTCTCGGTTGTTTCAGACGTCTTAACACTCTGAACAAGTGTTGCTCCATGAAACTAGACGTCGGCCACCCCAGGAAGAAAGTAAGTCATCTATCCTGTCTTCTATTATCTCCAAACCGACATGAATGTCTGGTGTTAAAGAGCTGATCTGAATGAATGTCTGCTGTTAAAGAGGTAGTGGTTTGAGGTGGCAGGTAGTCTAGTGGTTAGAGGAGGCATGTAGTCTAGTGGTTAGAGGAGGCAGGTAGTCTAGTGGTTAGAGGAGGCATGTCGTCTAGTGGTTAGAGGAGGCAGGTAGTCTAGTGGTTAGAGGAGGCAGGTAGTCTAGTGGTTTGAGGAGGCAGGTAGTCTAGTGGTTTGAGGAGGCAGGTAGTCTAGTGGTTTGAGGAGGCAGGTAGTCTAGTGGTTAGAGGAGGCAGGTAGTCTAGTGGTTAGAGGAGGCAGGTAGTCTAGTGGTTAGAGGAGGCAGGTAGTCTAGTGGTTAGAGGAGGCATGTCGTCTAGTGGTTAGAGGAGGCAGGTAGTCTAGTGGTTAGAGGAGGCAGGTAGTCTAGTGGTTAGAGGAGGCAGGTAGTCTAGTGGTTTGAGGAGGCAGGTAGTCTAGTGGTTAGAGGAGGCATGTCGTCTAGTGGTTAGAGGAGGCAGGTAGTCTAGTGGTTAGAGGAGGCAGGTAGTCTAGTGGTTAGAGGAGGCAGGTAGTCTAGTGGTTAGAGGAGGCATGTCGTCTAGTGGTTAGAGGAGGCAGGTAGTCTAGTGGTTAGAGGAGGCATGTCGTCTAGTGGTTAGAGGAGGCATGTCGTCTAGTGGTTAGAGGAGGCATGTCGTCTAGTGGTTTGAGGAGGCATGTCGTCTAGTGGTTAGAGGAGGCATGTCGTCTAGTGGTTAGAGGAGGCATGTCGTCTAGTGGTTAGAGGAGGCATGTCGTCTAGTGGTTTGAGGAGGCAGGTAGTCTAGTGGTTAGAGGAGGCATGTCGTCTAGTGGTTAGAGTAGGCATGTCGTCTAGTGGTTTGAGGAGGCAGGTAGTCTAGTGGTTTGAGGAGGCAGGTAGTCTAGTGGTTTGAGGAGGCAGGTCGTCTAGTGGTTTGAGGAGGCATGTCGTCTAGTGGTTTGAGGAGGCATGTCGTCTAGTGGTTAGAGGAGGCATGTCGTCTAGTGGTTTGAGGAGGCAGGTAGTCTAGTGGTTTGAGGAGGCAGGTCGTCTAGTGGTTTGAGGAGGCATGTCGTCTAGTGGTTTGAGGAGGCAGGTCGTCTAGTGGTTTGAGGAGGCATGTCGTCTAGTGGTTAGAGGAGGCAGGTAGTCTAGTGGTTTGAGGAGGCATGTCGTCTAGTGGTTTGAGGAGGCAGGTAGTCTAGTGGTTTGAGGAGGCAGGTCGTCTAGTGGTTTGAGGAGGCAGGTAGTCTAGTGGTTAGAGGAGACAGGTAGTCTAGTGGTTAGAGGAGGCAGGTAGCCTAGTGGTTAGAGGAGGCAGGTAGCCTAGTGGTTAGAGGAGGCAGGTAGTCTAGTGGTTAGAGGAGGCAGGTAGTCTAGTGGTTAGAGGAGGCAGGTAGTCTAGTGGTTAGAGGAGGCAGGTAGCCTAGTGGTTAGAGGAGGCAGGTAGCCTAGTGGTTAGAGGAGGCAGGTAGTCTAGTGGTTAGAGGAGGCAGGTAGTCTAGTGGTTAGAGGAGGCAGGTAGTCTAGTGGTTAGAGGAGGCAGGTAGTCTAGTGGTTTGAGGAGGCAGGTAGTCTAGTGGTTAGAGGAGGCAGGTAGTCTAGTGGTTAGAGGAGGCAGGTAGTCTAGTGGTTAGAGGAGGCAGGTAGTCTAGTGGTTAGAGGAGGCAGGTAGTCTAGTGGTTAGAGGAGGCAGGTAGTCTAGTGGTTTGAGGAGGCAGGTAGTCTAGTGGTTTGAGGAGGCAGGTAGTCTAGTGGTTAGAGGAGGCAGGTAGTCTAGTGGTTAGAGGAGGCAGGTAGTCTAGTGGTTTGAGGAGGCAGGTAGTCTAGTGGTTAGAGGAGGCAGGTAGTCTAGTGGTTTGAGGAGGCAGGTAGTCTAGTGGTTAGAGGAGGCAGGTAGTCTAGTGGTTAGAGGAGACAGGTAGTCTAGTGGTTAGAGGAGACAGGTAGTCTAGTGGTTTGAGGAGGCAGGTAGTCTAGTGGTTAGAGGAGGCAGGTAGTCTAGTGGTTAGAGGAGGCAGGTAGTCTAGTGGTTAGAGGAGGCAGGTAGTCTAGTGGTTTGAGGAGGCAGGTAGTCTAGTGGTTAGAGGAGGCAGGTAGTCTAGTGGTTAGAGGAGGCAGGTAGTCTAGTGGTTTGAGGAGGCAGGTAGTCTAGTGGTTAGAGGAGGCAGGTAGTCTAGTGGTTAGAGGAGGCAGGTAGTCTAGTGGTTAGAGGAGGCAGGTAGTCTAGTGGTTTGAGGAGGCAGGTAGTCTAGTGGTTAGAGGAGGCAGGTAGTCTAGTGGTTAGAGGAGACAGGTAGTCTAGTGGTTAGAGGAGGCATGTCGTCTAGTGGTTAGAGGAGGCAGGTAGTCTAGTGGTTAGAGGAGGCAGGTAGTCTAGTGGTTAGAGGAGGCAGGTAGTCTAGTGGTTAGAGGAGGCAGGTAGTCTAGTGGTTAGAGGAGGCAGGTAGTCTAGTGGTTAGAGGAGGCAGGTAGTCTAGTGGTTAGAGGAGGCAGGTAGTCTAGTGGTTAGAGGAGGCAGGTAGTCTAGTGGTTAGAGGAGACAGGTAGTCTAGTGGTTAGAGGAGGCAGGTAGTCTAGTGGTTAGAGGAGGCAGGTAGTCTAGTGGTTAGAGGAGGCAGGTAGTCTAGTGGTTAGAGGAGGCAGGTAGTCTAGTGGTTTGAGGAGGCATGTCGTCTAGTGGTTAGAGGAGGCAGGTAGTCTAGTGGTTAGAGGAGGCAGGTAGTCTAGTGGTTAGAGGAGGCAGGTAGTCTAGTGGTTAGAGGAGGCAGGTAGTCTAGTGGTTAGAGGAGGCAGGTAGTCTAGTGGTTAGAGGAGGCAGGTAGTCTAGTGGTTTGAGGAGGCAGGTAGTCTAGTGGTTAGAGGAGGCAGGTAGTCTAGTGGTTAGAGGAGGCAGGTAGTCTAGTGGTTAGAGGAGGCAGGTAGTCTAGTGGTTTGAGGAGGCAGGTAGTCTAGTGGTTAGAGGAGGCAGGTAGTCTAGTGGTTAGAGGAGGCAGGTAGTCTAGTGGTTTGAGGAGGCAGGTAGTCTAGTGGTTAGAGGAGGCAGGTAGTCTAGTGGTTAGAGGAGGCAGGTAGTCTAGTGGTTAGAGGAGGCAGGTAGTCTAGTGGTTAGAGGAGGCAGGTAGTCTAGTGGTTAGAGGAGGCAGGTAGTCTAGTGGTTTGAGGAGGCAGGTAGTCTAGTGGTTAGAGGAGGCAGGTAGTCTAGTGGTTAGAGGAGGCAGGTAGTCTAGTGGTTTGAGGAGGCAGGTAGCCTAGTGGTTAGAGGAGGCAGGTAGTCTAGTGGTTAGAGGAGGCAGGTAGTATAGTGGTTAGAGGAGGCAGGTAGTCTAGTGGTTAGAGGAGGCAGGTAGTATAGTGGTTTGAGGAGGCAGGTAGTCTAGTGGTTAGAGGAGGCAGGTAGTCTAGTGGTTAGAGGAGGCATGTCGTCTAGTGGTTAGAGGAGGCAGGTAGTCTAGTGGTTAGAGGAGGCAGGTAGTCTAGTGGTTAGAGGAGGCAGGTAGTCTAGTGGTTAGAGGAGGCAGGTAGTCTAGTGGTTAGAGGAGGCAGGTAGTCTAGTGGTTAGAGGAGGCAGGTAGTCTAGTGGTTAGAGGAGGCAGGTAGTCTAGTGGTTAGAGGAGGCAGGTAGTCTAGTGGTTAGAGGAGACAGGTAGTCTAGTGGTTAGAGGAGGCAGGTAGTCTAGTGGTTAGAGGAGGCAGGTAGTCTAGTGGTTAGAGGAGGCAGGTAGTCTAGTGGTTAGAGGAGGCAGGTAGTCTAGTGGTTTGAGGAGGCATGTCGTCTAGTGGTTAGAGGAGGCAGGTAGTCTAGTGGTTAGAGGAGGCAGGTAGTCTAGTGGTTAGAGGAGGCAGGTAGTCTAGTGGTTAGAGGAGGCAGGTAGTCTAGTGGTTAGAGGAGGCAGGTAGTCTAGTGGTTAGAGGAGGCAGGTAGTCTAGTGGTTTGAGGAGGCAGGTAGTCTAGTGGTTAGAGGAGGCAGGTAGTCTAGTGGTTAGAGGAGGCAGGTAGTCTAGTGGTTAGAGGAGGCAGGTAGTCTAGTGGTTTGAGGAGGCAGGTAGTCTAGTGGTTAGAGGAGGCAGGTAGTCTAGTGGTTAGAGGAGGCAGGTAGTCTAGTGGTTTGAGGAGGCAGGTAGTCTAGTGGTTAGAGGAGGCAGGTAGTCTAGTGGTTAGAGGAGGCAGGTAGTCTAGTGGTTAGAGGAGGCAGGTAGTCTAGTGGTTAGAGGAGGCAGGTAGTCTAGTGGTTAGAGGAGGCAGGTAGTCTAGTGGTTTGAGGAGGCAGGTAGTCTAGTGGTTAGAGGAGGCAGGTAGTCAAGTGGTTAGAGGAGGCAGGTAGTCTAGTGGTTTGAGGAGGCAGGTAGCCTAGTGGTTAGAGGAGGCAGGTAGTCTAGTGGTTAGAGGAGGCAGGTAGTATAGTGGTTAGAGGAGGCAGGTAGTCTAGTGGTTAGAGGAGGCAGGTAGTATAGTGGTTTGAGGAGGCAGGTAGTCTAGTGGTTAGAGGAGGCAGGTAGTCTAGTGGTTAGAGGAGGCAGGTAGTCTAGTGGTTTGAGGAGGCAGGTAGTCTAGTGGTTAGAGGAGGCAGGTAGTCTAGTGGTTAGAGGAGGCAGGTAGTCTAGTGGTTAGAGGAGGCAGGTAGTCTAGTGGTTAGAGGAGGCAGGTAGTCTAGTGGTTAGAGGAGACAGGTAGTATAGTGGTTTGAGGAGGCAGGTAGTCCAGTGGTTTGAGGAGGCAGGTAATCTAGTGGTTAGAGGAGGCATGTCGTCTAGTGTTTAGAGGGGGCAGGTAGTCTAGTGGTTTGAGGAGGCATGTCGTCTAGTGGTTAGAGGAGGCATGTCGTCTAGTGGTTAGAGGAGGCATGTCGTCTAGTGGTTTGAGGAGGCATGTCGTCTAGTGGTTAGAGGAGGCATGTCGTCTAGTGGTTTGAGGAGGCAGGTAGTATAGTGGTTTGAGGAGGCAGGTAGTATAGTGGTTAGAGGAGGCATGTCGTCTAGTGGTTAGAGGAGGCATGTCGTCTAGTGGTTTGAGGAGGCAGGTAGTATAGTGGTTTGAGGAGGCAGGTAGTCTAGTGGTTAGAGGAGGCATGTCGTCTAGTGGTTTGAGGAGGCAGGTAGTCTAGTGGTTAGAGGAGGCATGTCGTCTAGTGGTTTGAGGAGGCAGGTAGTCTAGTGGTTAGAGGAGGCATGTCGTCTAGTGGTTTGAGGAGGCAGGTAGTATAGTGGTTTGAGGAGGCATGTCGTCTAGTGGTTTGAGGAGGCAGGTAGTCTAGTGGTTAGAGGAGGCATGTCGTCTAGTGGTTTGAGGAGGCATGTCGTCTAGTGGTTTGAGGAGGCATGTCGTCTAGTGGTTTGAGGAGGCATGTCGTCTAGTGGTTTGAGGAGGCAGGTAGTCTAGTGGTTAGAGGAGGCATGTCGTCTAGTGGTTTGAGGAGGCATGTCGTCTAGTGGTTTGAGGAGGCAGGTAGTCTAGTGGTTAGAGGAGGCATGTCGTCTAGTGGTTTGAGGAGACAGGTAGTATAGTGGTTAGAGGAGGCATGTCGTCTAGTGGTTTGAGGAGGCAGGTAGTCTAGTGGTTTGAGGAGGCAGGTAGTCTAGTGGTTAGAGGAGGCATGTCGTCTAGTGGTTTGAGGAGGCAGGTAGTCTAGTGGTTAGAGGAGGCATGTCGTCTAGTGGTTTGAGGAGGCAGGTAGTATAGTGGTTTGAGGAGGCAGGTAGTCTAGTGGTTAGAGGAGGCATGTCGTCTAGTGGTTTGAGGAGGCAGGTAGTCTAGTGGTTAGAGGAGGCATGTCGTCTAGTGGTTTGAGGAGGCAGGTAGTCTAGTGGTTAGAGGAGGCAGGTAGTCTAGTGGTTAGAGGAGGCATGTCGTCTAGTGGTTTGAGGAGGCAGGTAGTCTAGTGGTTAGAGGAGGCATGTCGTCTAGTGGTTTGAGGAGGCAGGTAGTATAGTGGTTTGAGGAGGCAGGTAGTCTAGTGGTTAGAGGAGGCATGTCGTCTAGTGGTTTGAGGAGGCAGGTAGTCTAGTGGTTAGAGGAGGCATGTCGTCTAGTGGTTTGAGGAGGCAGGTAGTCTAGTGGTTAGAGGAGGCAGGTAGTCTAGTGGTTAGAGGAGGCATGTCGTCTAGTGGTTTGAGGAGGCAGGTAGTCTAGTGGTTAGAGGAGGCATGTCGTCTAGTGGTTTGAGGAGGCAGGTAGTATAGTGGTTTGAGGAGGCAGGTAGTCTAGTGGTTAGAGGAGGCATGTCGTCTAGTGGTTTGAGGAGGCAGGTAGTCTAGTGGTTAGAGGAGGCATGTCGTCTAGTGGTTTGAGGAGGCAGGTAGTCTAGTGGTTTGAGGAGGCAGGTAGTCTAGTGGTTAGAGGAGGCATGTCGTCTAGTGGTTTGAGGAGGCAGGTAGTATAGTGGTTTGAGGAGGCAGGTAGTCTAGTGGTTAGAGGAGGCATGTCGTCTAGTGGTTAGAGGAGGCAGGTAGTCTAGTGGTTAGAGGAGGCATGTCGTCTAGTGGTTTGAGGAGGCAGGTAGTCTAGTGGTTAGAGGAGGCAGGTAGTATAGTGGTTAGAAGAGGCATGTCGTCTAGTGTTTAGAGGGGGCAGGTAGTCTAGTGGTTAGAGGAGACAGGTAGTCTAGTGGTTAGAGGAGACAGGTAGTCTAGTGGTTAGAGGAGACAGGTAGTCTAGTGGTTTGAGGAGGCAGGTAATCTAGTGGTTAGAGGAGACAGGTAGTCTAGTGGTTAGAGGAGACAGGTAGTCTAGTGGTTTGAGGAGGCAGGTAGTCTAGTGGTTAGAGGAGGCAGGTAGTCTAGTGGTTTGAGGAGACAGGTAGTATAGTGGTTTGAGGAGACAGGTAGTCTAGTGGTTAGAGGAGACAGGTAGTCTAGTGGTTTGAGGAGGCAGGTAGTCTAGTGGTTAGAGGAGACAGGTAGTCTAGTGGTTAGAGGAGACAGGTAGTCTAGTGGTTTGAGGAGGCAGGTAGTCTAGTGGTTAGAGGAGACAGGTAGTCTAGTGGTTTGAGGAGACAGGTAGTATAGTGGTTTGAGGAGACAGGTTGCCTAGTGGTTAGAGGAGGCAGGTAACCTAGTGGTTAGAGGGTTGGGCCACTAACTGAAAGGCTGCTAGATCGTATCCCCGAGCTGACAAGGTAAAAATCTGTCGTTCTGCCCCTGAACAAGGACGTTAACCCACTGTTTCTAGGGGGTCATTGTAAATAAGAATTTGTTCTTTAACTGACTTGCCCAGTTAATAAACTAAAAATAATGTGTTATGCAGTAGTACAGACCAATATACTATACTCCCTCTCTCTCTATACTCTCTCCCTCTCTATACTCCCTCTCTCTCTATACTCCCTCCCTCTCTATACTCCCTCCCTCTCTATACTCCCTCTCTCTCTATACTCCCTCCCTCTCTATACTCCCTCTCTCTCTATACTCCCTCCCTCTCTATACTCCCTCTCTTTCTATACTCCCTCCCTCTCTATACTCCCTCCCTCTCTATACTCCCTCTCTCTATATACTCCCTCCCTCTCTCTATATACTCCCTCCCTCTCTATACTCCCTCTCTCTATATACTCCCTCTCTCTCTATACTCTCTCTCTCTCTATACTCCCTCCCTCTCTATACTCCCTCTCTCTCTATACTCCCTCCCTCTCTATACTCCCTCTCTGTACTCCCTCTCTCTCTATACTCCCTCTCTCTCTATACTCTCTCCCTCTCTCTCTATACTCCCTCTATATGCTCCCTCTATATACTCCCTCTCTATACTCCCTCTATATACTCCCTCTCTATACTCCCTCTATATACTCTCTCTATATACTCCCTCTCTATACTCCCCCTCTCTATACTCCCCTCTATATACTCCCTCTCTATACTCCCTCTATATACTCCCTCTATATACTCCCTCTATATACTCCCTCTCTATACTCCCTCTATATACTCCCTCTATATACTCCCTCTCTATACTCCCTCTCTATACTCCCTCTATATACTCCCTCTATATACTCCCTCTATATTCTCCCTCTATATACTCCCTCTATATACTCCCTCTCTATACTCCCTCTATACTCCCTCTCTATACTCTCTCTCCAGACTGATGATTCAGACGACGATGACCCACTAGCCATCAGTAAGAGATGGACCTTTGAATGGAACAGCCGGCGCTGGTCCCGCCTCCAGGACATGCACTTCCTGCTGGGCTCGCCCAATGAGTGCAGTCCTGAGGGGTGCCAGGGGGAGGGGCGACTGAGGAGCACGGTGAGCAGTGAGAGCGTTCTGACGGACCTGAGCGAACCAGAGATCACGGATATATCTTCTCTGCACAGTCAAGACTCTCTGGGAGCCATGCTTCCTGACTCTGTCTCTATGGTCTCACTGGCAGGACCCTATCAGGTTAGTCTGTCTTCAGGTCTGCTTCCCAAATGGCACATTATTCTCTTTGTATTTGTAGTATATAAATTATCTTCGGGATCGGTGTCCCTTCCACGGGACAGTTGAGCTAACGTAGGCTAATGCAATTAGCATGAGGTTGTAAGTAACAAGAACATTTCCCAGGACATAGACATGTCTGATATGGGCAGAAAGCTTAAATTCTTGTTAATCTAACTGCACTGTCCAATTTCCAGTAGCTATTACAGTGAAATAATACCATGCTATTGTTTGAGGAGAGTGCACAGTTTTTAACATGAACAGTTATTAATAAACACATTAGGGATGCATGGTTTGTCTAAAACGAAGTCTAAAACTTTGCACATACACTGCTGCCATCTAGTGGCCAACATCTAAATTACACCTGAGCTGGAATAATACATCATGGCCTTTCTCTTGCATTTCAAATATGTTACAAAAAAAATAGAAAAGAAAGGTTTTTTTTCTTTCTTTGTATTATCTTTTACCAGATCTAATGTGTTATATTCTCCTACATTCATTTCACATTTCCACAAACTTCAAAGTGTTTCCTTTCAAATGGTACCAAACAATATGCATATCCTTGCTTTAGGGCCCGAGTTACAGGCAGTTCGATTGGGATTTGTCATTTTAGGAGAACATTGAAAAAAGGGCCGGATCCTTAAGAGGCAAGACGCAGCCATTTTGTTTTTGCGTCAAGATTAATAACAGAATGAATTGACATATGCATTCCCATAATGCACTTTGACCTGACCCTGGTACGGCAACGAGCCGCTCTTCCTCCCGGAGAAGTCTAGCCCGGTCCAAGACCTCCTCCGTCACGTTGGACAGCTCCCGTCTGGTTTTCAACCTTCCCATGTCACCCTGCTCCTCCGTACACTCAGCTGGCTTCCTGTCGAAGCTGCCGTCCACCACAAGACCGTGGTGTTTACCTCACAGAGCAACAAGAGGAACCGTCTCTACCTACCTTCAGGCTATGCTCAGACGCTACATCCTAACCCAAACTCTTTGCTGCCTCTGGTCTCTTGGCTGTGATAGGTGGTTGTCTCAACGAGCTATCTCAAGAAGAATGCACTACAATAAGGGACTCTGGATGAGAGAGAGTCTGCTAAATGACTAACATGTCAATGTAAATGAATGGTCATTGTTAATAAAGTTATTTAGGTCAAAACAATACATCATCCACCTTTTTTAAGTCTGAGGTACAACACTGAATGATCCCCAGTAAACGCTTGTACTGTAAGCAACTCAAAGAGTTACGTATCTTTTAAACGAGTAAAACATTTCAATATGTCACATCACAAAATGAACACTGACATCATGTGTTTAATTTGCACTACTGTCTTTTTCACATTACAACAGTTCTGTCTCTTCAAGTGTCTACATTTTTATTGTGCTGTACACAAGTTCAGTGAAAAGTAGTTATTTTCCCAACAATGCAGTAATCTGTATACTGTATAATACTATAAAGTAAATGAAAGTAAAGTAGAACTTAAAACCACTGAATTTAAACGTCTTTAAGGGCTGTAATGGTCTGAAGACCCTGTGAGAGGGAATGGCACAAGCCAGACTGTTTCATGTCTGAGCTTCAATGTTCTTCTCTCACCTGTTACAGTGTCATTGTGCCCCAGTGTTTTGTCCCACGTTCACCCCTGATCGTCACTCATGTCAGCTGTGTCAGTGCGATACTGGCCCTGTCTGTTGTGTGACAATCCAAAGCTTTCTTCATGACATTTTTTATGTCTGAACATACCTCTCTACCAGCCATCTGAACTGACCTCTCTACCAGCCTGAACATACCTCTCTACCAGCCATCTGAACTGACCTCTCTACCAGCCATCTAACATACCTCTCTACCAGCCATCTGAACATACCTCTCTACCAGCCATCTAACATACCTCTCTACCAGCCATCTGAACTGACCTCTCTACCAGCCATCTAACATACCTCTCTACCAGCCATCTGAACATACCTCTCTACCAGCCATCTAACATACCTCTCTACCAGCCATCTGAACTGACCTCTCTACCAGCCATCTGAACTGACCTCTCTACCAGCCATCTAACATACCTCTCTACCAGCCATCTGAACATACCTCTCTACCAGCCATCTGAACATACCTCTCTACCAGCCATCTAACATACCTCTCTACCAGCCATCTGAACTGACCTCTCTACCAGCCATCTGAACTGACCTCTCTACCAGCCATCTAACATACCTCTCTACCAGCCATCTGAACTGACCTCTCTACCAGCCATCTAACATACCTCTCTACCAGCCATCTAACATACCTCTCTACCAGCCATCTAACATACCTCTCTACCAGCCATCTGAACTGACCTCTCTACCGGCCATCTAACATACCTCTCTACCAGCCATCTAACATACCTCTCTACCAGCCATCTAACATACCTCTCTACCAGCCATCTGAACTGACCTCTCTACCAGCCATCTGAACTGACCTCTCTACCAGCCATCTAACATACCTCTCTACCAGCCATCTAACATACCTCTCTACCAGCCATCTGAACATACCTCTCTACCAGCCATCTAACATACCTCTCTACCAGCCATCTAACATACCTCTCTACCAGCCATCTGAACATACCTCTCTACCAGCCATCTAACATACCTCTCTACCAGCCATCTAACATACCTCTCTACCAGCCATCTGAACATACCTCTCTACCAGCCATCTAACATACCTCTCTACCAGCCATCTGAACATACCTCTCTACCAGCCATCTAACATACCTCTCTACCAGCCATCTGAACTGACCTCTCTACCAGCCATCTAACATACCTCTCTACCAGCCATCTAACATACCTCTCTACCAGCCATCTAACATACCTCTCTACCAGCCATCTGAACTGACCTCTCTACCAGCCAGTCTGAACATACCTCTCTACCAGCCATCTAACATACCTCTCTACCAGCCATCTGAACATACCTCTCTACCAGCCATCTGAACATACCTCTCTACCAGCCATCTGAACATACCTCTCTACCAGCCATCTGAACATACCTCTCTACCAGCCATCTAACATACCTCTCTACCAGCCATCTGAACATACCTCTCTACCAGCCATCTAACATACCTCTCTACCAGCCATCTGAACATACCTCTCTACCAGCCATCTAACATACCTCTCTACCAGCCATCTGAACTGACCTCTCTACCAGCCATCTAACATACCTCTCTACCAGCCATCTAACATACCTCTCTACCAGCCATCTGAACATACCTCTCTACCAGCCATCTAACATACCTCTCTACCAGCCATCTAACATACCTCTCTACCAGCCATCTAACATACCTCTCTACCAGCCATCTGAACATACCTCTCTACCAGCCATCTAACATACCTCTCTACCAGCCATCTAACATACCTCTCTACCAGCCATCTGAACATACCTCTCTACCAGCCATCTAACATACCTCTCTACCAGCCATCTGAACTGACCTCTCTACCAGCCATCTAACATACCTCTCTACCAGCCATCTGAACTGACCTCTCTACCAGCCATCTGAACATACCTCTCTACCAGCCAGTTTGAACTGACCTCTCTACCATCTAACATACCTCTCTACCAGCCATCTGAACTGACCTCTCTACCAGCCATCTGAACATACCTCTCTACCAGCCATCTGAACTGACCTCTCTACCAGCCTGAACATACCTCTCTACCAGCCATCTAACATACCTCTCTACCAGCCAGTTTGAACTGACCTCTCTACCATCTAACATACCTCTCTACCAGCCATCTGAACTGACCTCTCTACCAGCCAGTTTGAACTGACCTCTCTACCATCTAACATACCTCTCTACCAGCCATCTGAACTGACCTCTCTACCATCTAACATACCTCTCTACCAGCCATCTGAACTGACCTCTCTACCATCTAACATACCTCTCTACCAGCCATCTGAACTGACCTCTCTACCATCTAACATACCTCTCTACCAGCCATCTAACATACCTCTCTACCAGCCTGAACATACCTCTCTACCAGCTATCTGAACATACCTCTCTACCAGCCAGTTTGAATCTGGGTGTCCAGGCGCGGTGGTGGAGTGCAGAATTCTGCTCTGGCTCACAAATGTCTGGAATTGATTTTAACATTGTCCAACACGATTTGCTCAGACAAACTGCATGATGAGAACAACCTTCTCAGTCTGGTACCATGTATTGTCTATGTTTATTTAACCTTCATTCAATCTTTATTTAACCTTTATTTAACCTTTATTCAACCTTTATTTAACCTTTATTTAACCTTTATGTTACCTTTATTTAACTAGGAAAGTTGTTTAAGAACAAATCTTATTTACAATGACGGCCTACATCGGCCAAACCCAGACGATGCTGAACCAATTGTGCACCGCCCTATCGGACTCCCGATCTAGGCCGGTTGTGATACAGCCTGGAATGGAACCGTGGTCTGTAGTGACGCCTCTAACACTGAGATGCCTTGCCTTAGACCGCTGTGATACAGTCTGGAATCGAACCAGGGTGTCTGTAGTGACGCCTCTAACACTGGGATGCATTTACATTTACATTTAAGTCATTTGGCAGACGCTCTTATCCAGAGGATGCCTTGCCTTAGACCGCTGTGATACAGCCTGGAATGGAACCGGGGTCTGTAGTGACTCCTCTGACACTGAGATGCAGTGCCTTAGACCGCTGTGATACAGCCTGGAATGGAACCGGGTCTGTAGTGACTCCTCTGACACTGAGATGCAGTTCCTTAGACCACTGTGATACAGCCTGGAATGGAACCGGGGTCTGTAGTGACTCCTCTGACACTGAGATGCAGTGCCTTAGACCGCTGTGATACAGCCTGGAATGGAACTGGGGTCTGTAGTGACTCCTCTGACACTGAGATGCAGTAACTTAGACCACTGCACCACTCAGGAGCCCCTGAGAAGTGATTTGTGACGTTCTGAACACTTCTAACTATTTAGAGTGTGAGTCAACCGCTATCATACACATGTTGTTTTGAAATGGGCCTACAAAGTCTGTGTAAACCTTTCCAACACTCACCAGGGAACTCCCAGGATGCAACGGGACCTGTCATTGTGTTTTCTGATCCACTCCATTATGATCGTCTCCACTTCTCTGTAAAGGGTTTGGGACACTATTTGCCAGTGCTTCCATTTCCACAATACCCTGATGTCCCGTGAGAATTTATTTTAGCGCTGCCCTTCACAGTTTTGTTGGAAATATTACTCTAGGTGTCCCGGTAGACACAACCTTGTTCCACTGACAGCTCTCCTCTGTGTGTAGAATGATTTCAACTTTTCTTCAAGGCCAACCCTCCATGATGTATTTGAAGACCTTTGAGAGCTCGCTGTCTGTGTGTGTTGCTCTGGCTACTTGTTTAGCGTTCAGTGGTGCTTCCTGGAAGTTCTCTGTTCGGCTTCCTGGAAGTTCTCTGTTCTGCTTCCTGGTAGTTCTCTGTTCTGCTTCCTGGTAGTTCTCTGTTCTGCTTCCTGGTAGTTCTCTGTTAGCTTCCTGGAAGTGATCTGTTAGCTTCCTGGAAGTGATCTGTTAGCTTCCTGGAAGTGATCTGTTAGCTTCCTGGTAGTTCTCTGTTCTGCTTCCTGGTAGTTCTCTGTTCTGCTTCCTGGTAGTTCTCTGTTCTGCTTCCTGGAAGTTCTCTGTTCTGCTTCCTGGTAGTTCTCTGTTCTGCTTCCTGGTAGTTCTCTGTTCTGCTTCCTGGTAGTTCTCTGTTCTGCTTCCTGGTAGTTCTCTGTTCTGCTTCCTGGTAGTTCTCTGTTCTGCTTCCTGGTAGTTCTCTGTTCTGCTTCCTGGTAGTTCTCTGTTAGCTTCCTGGAAGTTCTCTGTTCGGCTTCCTGGAAGTGATCTGTCAGCAGTGTGTGGATGTGAGCCGACACTGTCTCAGCTCTGGCATCACTGATCTCAGGTCAGGGAAAGAGGGAGAAACGTTGCTGTGGAGTTCTGATTTGCGATCAGCAAATCTACACACAAGGCACACACCAGCCTATATAAGGTGCCACAGTTGACAGTGGATGTCAGAGCAAAAACCAAGCCATGAGATCAAAGGAATTGTCTCAGGAGCTCCGAGACAGGATTGTGACGAGGCACAGCTCTGGGGAAGGGTACCAAAATATTTCTGCAGCATTGAAGATCCCCAAGAACACAGTGGCCTCCATCATTCTTAAATGGAAGAAGTTTGGAACCACCAAGACTCTTCCGAGAGCTGGCCGCCCGGCCAAACTCCATAATTGGGGAGAAGGGCCTTGGTCAAGGAGGTGACACAGAACCTGATGGTCACTCTGACTGAGCTCCACAGTTCCTTTGTGGAGGTGGGAGAACCTTCCAGAAGGATAACCATCAGTGCAGCACTCCAGCAATCAGGCCTATATGGTAGAGTGGCAAGACAGAAGCCACTCCTCAGTAAAATGCACGACAGCCCACTTGGAGTTTGTTAAAAAGCACCTAATGGACTCTGACCATGAGAAACAAGATTCACTGGTCTGATATAATCAAGATTGAACTCTTTGGGCTGAATGCCAGGGGTCACGTCTGGAGGAAACCTGGCACCATCCCTACAGTGAAGCATGGTGGTGGCAGCATCATGTCTGGAGGAAACCTGGCACCATCCCTACGGTGAAGCATGGTGGGGCCGCATCATGCTGTGGGGATGTTTTAAAGCAGCAGGGACTGGGAGACTCTGAATGTCCTTGAGTTGCCCAGCCAGAGCCCGGACTTGAACCCAATCAAACATCTCTGGAGAGACCTGAAAATAGCTGAGCAGCAATACTCCCATCCAACCTGACAGAGCTTGAGAGGATCTGCAGAGAATAAGGCGAGAAACTTCCCGAATACAGGTGTGCCAAGCTTGTAGCGTCATACCCAAGAAGACTCGAGGCTGTAATCGCTGTCAAAGGTGCTTCAACAAAGTAACAAAGTTCCCCCCATGTGTGTGTAGATTAATGAGGAAAAAAAACATTGAATCCATTTTAGAATAAGGCCTGAATAAAGTCAACAGGCCTGAATACTTTCTGAATGCACTGTATCCAAGAGTTACCGGGACAAAGCCAATGTGCGTGTGTTGAGGTAAACGATATAATATGTACATGTATGTAGGGGTATAGTGACTATGCATAGATAATAAACAGCAAGTAGCAGCAGTGTAAAAACGGGGGTAAATGCAAAGTGTGGAGTAAATGTAGTCTGAGTTTTTGTTCCTCTGGTTGCGTCTATTTATGTATTCTCTATTTCCAGCCCCCAAGGGACCTGTCCCACTACAACTCTCTACCAATCAAAAGCAGCCGTCACGGCCAGGGTGGGCGGAGTCCGGCAAAGGCCTTCCTGCGTCGCATGGAGATGATGCGTACCTGGGGGCCGTCCTCCAAGAGGAAGTCAGGAAGTGGGCGGGCGCCGCTCGTCATCAGTGGGCCGGTCCTACATGGGGAGGAGCCCCAGGCATTACAGATGCTCCACTGTGTTCCCATCAATCAATCAGAGGACAGTCCTCATCCTCCCCACCAATCAGATGACAACTCGTTCCCCTTCGCCCTCGGTAGTGACAGCAAGGGCCGATCGGTGACGAGCGGTGTGAGTTCCATGCGTCCCTGTGTGAAGGAGTCTGTCTCCAAGCCTAAAAGAGGAAGTATGTATCTGGAAGACATGGAGCTTCTCTCTGGCGCCCCCCATGTTCGGAGGACTGAAGCACAACAGAGCCCGTTCAGCAGGAACCACTTCCGCTCCTATGAGGACCTGCTGGTCCACATCCCCAAGAACCACAAACCAGGCACCTTCCCCAAAGCCCTGTCCATAGAGAGTCTAGCCACAGCCACCAACCACCAGCACCAGACCTCTTCTCCCTCCCCACTCCACCCCAGCAAAGGCTCCCTCTGGACGGGTACGGCTCTGTCCAAGAAGCCTCCCTGTCCTGGAGCTCCGCGGGGCAGCAGGGTGAGTGTGTATGACAACGTCCCCGGGTCTCACCTGTACGCGTCCACAGGTGACCTGCTGGATGTGGACCGAGACGATCACCTGTTCCCCCACCTGGATGACATCATCAGTCACGTCAGCGGCCTGCAGCAGATCGTAGACCACTGGAGTCGCAGCATGCTGACGGAGGGTGGGGTGGGGGAGGAGGGGGAGGCAGGGGAGGGAAAGAGGGGTGAAGATGAGGGGAGGGGGAGGGAGGGAGAGGACCACGCCCAGTGAGGGGGAGGGAGAGGGGAGGACCACGCCCAGTGAGGGGAGGGAGAGGGGAGGACCATGCCCAGTGAGGGAGAGAGAGACGGGGTCTCCCTGATTGACATAGAGTCTACAGGGACCAGAGAGAGGAGAGACTCTGGAGTAGGAGCTTCCCTTACCAGACCACGGTGAGTGTCTGTGTCTCGAATGTAACTTTTATGTATACTGGTCAGTCTCTCTGGGTCAGTCTCTCTGAGTCTTTTGTCTTTAATTTCTCTCTCTCCCCCCTCCCTCCCTTCCTCCCTCCAGTCTGAGGTGGCCGAGCTTCCGTCTCTCTGAAAATCTGCGCCAATCAGGCTCCGCGCTGCAGATCAGTAGCCAATCAGCAGGCCAGCTCAGCCTGCTCCAGAAGTTCTCTCTGCTCCGACTCACAGCCATCATGGAGAATTACTCAATGTCTAACAAACACGGCTGGACCTGGTAGGTGTACACACACACACACACACGCACACACTGCACACACACACACACACACACACACACACACACACACACACACACACACACACACACACACACACACACACACACACACACACACACACACACGCTCACCTCCTCTACATTCTCTCTCCATTGCCCAGGTCTGTCCCTAAGTTTATGAAGCGTTTGAAGGTCCCTGACTACAAGGAGAGAAGTGTGTTTGGTGTTCCTCTCATCGTTCACACACAGCGCTGTGGTTACCCTCTACCTCTCTGTCTACAGCAGGCCCTGAGACATCTCAGGATACACTGTCTTGACCAGGTATATACACACACACACACAAACACACACGCACACACGCACGCACGCACGCACACACACACACACACACACACACACACACACACACACACACACACACACACACACACACACACACACACACACACGCATACACGCACACGCACACGCACACACACACACACACACACACACACACACACACACACACACACGCGCATACACACACACACACACACACACACGCACGCACGCACGAGCGCACACGCGCACACGCGCGCATACACGCGCACACGCGCGCATACACACACTTACACACACGCATACACACACGCATACACACACGCATACACACACACGCGCATACACACACACACACACACACACACACACACACACACACACACACACACACACACACACACACACACACACACACACACACACACTCAAACAGTTGCATAAGTCAATCAAATTTATTTATAAAGCCCTTCTTAAATCAGCTGATATCTCAAAGTGCTGTACAGAAACCCAGCCTAAAACCCCAAACAGCAAGCAATGCAGGTGTAGAAGCACAGTGGCTAGGAAAAACTCCCTAGAAAGGCCAAAACCTAGAGAGGAACCAGGCTCTGAGGGTGGCCAGTCTTCTTCTGGCTGTGCCGTGTGGAGATTATAACAGAACATGGCCATTAAGGCCAGATTGTTCTTCAAGATGTGAGAGTGAATTAGAGGGAGCATACTTACATCCACACAGGACACCAGATAGGACAGGAGAATTACACCATAGACTATTGCAGCATAGATCCTGGAGACTGAGGCGGGGGGGGGGGGGGGGGTCGAGGCACACTGTGGCCCCGTCCGACAATACTCCCGGACACCCGGGACAGGGCCAAACAGGCAGAAAATAACCCTACCCACTTTGCCAAAGCACAGCCCCCACACCACTAGAGGGATATCAACAGACCATCAAGTTACTACCCTGAGACAAGGTTGAGTATTGCCCACGAGATCTCCTCCACCGCACGAAGACCGAGTTGTGAAGGTGTGAAGTCTCGTATACTGGCATTGAGACAGTAGTGTAACTCTCTCCCTCTCTCCCTCACACCCTCTCTCCTTCTCTCCTTCTCTCCCTCTACTCATCTCTCCCTCTCTCCTTCTCTCTCCTTCTCTCCCTCTACTCATCTCTCCCTCTCTCCCTATCTCCCTCTCTCCTTCTCTCCTTCTACTCCTCTCCCTCTCTCCCTCACACCCTCTCTCCTTCTCTCCCTCTACTCCTCTCTCCTTCTCTCCCTCTACTTCTCTTCTTCTCTCCCTCTACTCCTCTCTCCCTCTCTCCCTCACACCCTCTCTCCTTCTCTCCCTCTACTCATCTCTCCTTCTCTCCCTCTACTTCTCTTCTTCTCTCCCTCTACTCCTCTCTCCCTCTCTCCCTCTACTCCTCTCCTTCTCTCCATCTCTCCTTCTCTCTCCTTCTCTCCCTCTACTCATCTCTCCCTCTCTCCTTCTCTCTCCTTCTCTCCCTCTACTCCTCTCTCCTTCTCTCCCTCTACTTCTCTACTTCTCTTCTTCTCTCCCTCTACTCATCTCTCCCTCTCTCCTTCTACTCATCTCTCCCTCTCTCCCTCTCTCCTTCTCTCCCTCTACTCATCTCTCCCTCTCTCCCTCTCTCCCTCTCTCCCTCTCTCCTTCTCTCCCTCTACTCATCTCTCCCTCTCTCCCTCTCTCCTTCTCTCCTTCTACTCATCTCTCCCTCTCTCCTTCTCTCTCCTTCTCTCCCTCTACTCATCTCTCCCTCTCTCCCTCTCTCCTTCTCTCCCTCTACTCATCTCTCCCTCTCTCCCTCTACTTCTCTTCTTCTCTCCCTCTACTCCTCTCTCCCTCTCTCCCTCTACTCCTCTCCCTCTCTCCATCTCTCCTTCTCTCTCCTTCTCTCCATCTACTCATCTCTCCCTCTCTCCTTCTCTCTCCTTCTCTCCCTCTACTTCTCTTCTTCTCTCCCTCTACTCATCTCTCCCTCTCTCCTTCTACTCATCTCTCCCTCTCTCATCTCTCCCTCTCTCCTTCTCTCCCTCTACTCATCTCTCCCTCTCTCCTTCTCTCTCCTTCTCTCCTCTACTCATCTCTCCCTCTCTCCCTCTCTCCTTCTCCCTCTACTCATCTCTCCCTCTCTCCTTCTCTCCTTCTACTCATCTCTCCCTCTTTCCCTCTCTACTCCTCTCCTTCTCTCCTTCTCTCCCTCTACTCATCTCACCCTCTCTCCCTCTACTCCTCTCCTTCTCTACCTCTACTCATCTCCCTCTCTCCCTCTACTCCTCTCCTTCTCTCCCTCTACTCATCTCTCCCTCTCTCCTCCTCTCCCTCTACTCCTCTCTCCCTCTCTCTCTCTACTCCTCTTCTTCTCTCCCTCTACTCCTCTCCCTCTCTACTTATCTCTCCCTCTCTCCCTCTCTGCCACTACTCCACTTTTCCTCTACTCCTCTCTCCCATTCTCCCTTTCTCCCACTCTCCCTCTCGCCCTCTCCCATTCTCCCCCCTTTTCCTCTACTCCTCTCTCCCATTCTCCCTCTCTCCCACTCTCCCTCTCTCCCTCTCCCATTCTCCCCCCCTTTTCCTCTACTCATCTCTCCCTCTCTCCCACTCTCCCTCTCTCCCTCTCTCCCCTCATTGCTCTCTCTCCCCTTCTCCCTCTCCTAGGTGGGTCTGTTCCGTAAATCTGGTGTGAAGTCTCGTATCCAGGCGTTGAGACAGGAGTGTGAGACCAGTCCTGACAGTGTGTGTTACGAGGACCAGTCAGCGTACGACGTAGCAGACATGGTTAAACAGTTCTTCAGAGACCTTCCTGAACCTCTACTGACCAGCAAGCTGGGAGAGACCTTCCTACACATCTACCAGTGTAAGAACACACTCATGGAAGCATGCACAGGGGCGGCAGGTGTGTGGTTAGAGTGTAGAGGCGGCAGGTGTGTGGTTAGAGTGTAGAGGCGGCAGGTTTGTGGTTAGAGTGTAGGGGCGGCAGGTAGCTTAGTGGTTAGAGTGTAGAGGCGGCAGGTAGCCTAGTGGTTAGAGTGTAGGGCCGGCAGGTAGCCTAGTGGTTAGAGTGTAGAGGCGGCAGGTGTTTGGTTAGAGTGTAGAGGCGGCAGGTAGCCTAGTGGTTAGAGTGTAGAGGTGGCAGGTAGCCTAGTGGTTAGAGTGTAGAGGCGACAGGGTAGCCTAGTGGTTAGAGTGTAGAGGTGGCAGGTAGCCTAGTGGTTAGAGTGTAGAGGCGGCAGGTGTGTGGTTAGAGTGTAGAGGCGGCAGGTAGCCTAGTGGTTAGAGTGTAGAGGTGGCATGTAGCCTAATGGTTAGAGTGTAGAGGCGACAGGGTAGCCTAGTGGTTAGAGTGTAGAGGTGGCAGGTAGCCTAGTGGTTAGAGTGTAGAGGCGGCAGGGTAGCCTAGTGGTTAGAGTGTAGAGGCGGCAGGGTAGCCTAGTGGTTAGAGTGAAGAGGCAGCAGGGTAGCCTAGTGGTTAGAGTGTAGGGTGGCAGGTAGCTTAGTGGTTAGAATGTAGAGGAGGCAGGTAGCCTAGTGGTTAGAGTGTAGAGGTGCCAGGTAGCCTAGTGGTTAGAGTGTAGAGGCGGCAGGTAGCCTAGTGGTTAGAGTGTAGAGGTGGCAGGTAGCCTAGTGGTTAGAGTGTAGAGGCGGCAGGTAGCCTAGTGGTTAGAGTGTAGAGGTGGCAGGTAGCCTAGTGGTTAGAGTGTAGAGGTGCCAGGTAGCCTAGTGGTTAGAGTGTAGAGGTGGCAGGTAGCCTAGTGGTTAGAGTGTAGAGGTGGCAGGTAGCCTAGTGGTTAGAGTGTAGAGGCGGCAGGGTAGCCTAGTGGTTAGAGTGTAGAGGCGGCAGGGTAGCCTAGTGGTTAGAGTGTAGAGGTGGCAGGTAGCCTAGTGGTTAGAGTGTAGAGGTGCCAGGTAGCCTATTGGTTAGAGCGTAGAGGTGGCAGGTAGCCTAGTGGTTAGAGTGTAGAGGTGCCAGGTAGCCTATTGGTTAGAGCGTTGGACTAGTAACCGAAAGGTTTGCTAGATCGAATCCCAGAGCTGACAAGGTAAAACTCTGTCATTCTACTCCTGAATAAGGCAGTTATCCCACAGTTCCTAGGTAGGCTGTCATTGTAAATAAGATTTATTTCTTAACTGACTTAGTTAATTAAATGTTAAATATATTTATATATTTTTAAACACCCCTTAATCCAGAACTTTTCTACTTTCAGCTCAAATATCCTTGATTTGTTCCTGTGGGTCGTAAAAAGCTAAATTAGGCGAGCTGAATGAAATGTAAAAGTGTGTGAAAATCAAAAGCTTGGTGTACTCAGTGTGCTCTGTTGACATTTCACAGAGAAACAGGAATGAATAGGAAAAGCGTATACTAAAATAGGAAAATGTTACATGTCACGTCTCAATATGCATTTTACCTAAATATAGTTTTACGTCTTGCGGATTCAAGAAGAAAGCTGACGAGTTCAACAGGAAAGTGAACCTGACAGGTAGACAGTAGTGTTAATCTAGTGTAGCCTAGCTGAGTTCAACAGGAAAGTGAGTCTGACAGGTAGACAGTAGTCTTAATCTAGCGTAGCCTAGCTGAGTTCAACAGGAAAGTGAGTCTGACAGGTAGACAGTAGTCTTAATCTAGCATAGCCTAGCTGAGTTCAACAGGAAAGTGAGTCTGACAGGTAGACAGTAGTCTTAATCTAGCGTAGCCTAGCTGAGTTCAACAGGAAAGTGAACCTGACAGGTAGACAGTAGTGTTAATCTAGTGTAGGCTAGCTGAGTTCAACAGGAAAGTGAGTCTGACAGGTAGACAGTAGTCTTAATCTAGTGTAGGCTAGCTGAGTTCAACAGGAAAGTGAGTCTGACAGGTAGACAGTAGTGTTAATCTAGTGTAGCCTAGCTGAGTTCAACAGGAAAGTGAGTCTGACAGGTAGACAGTAGTGTTAATCTAGCGTAGCCTAGCTGAGTTCAACAGGAAAGTGAGTCTGACAGGTAGACAGTAGTGTTAATCTAGTGTAGCCTAGCTGAGTTCAACAGGAAAGTGAGTCTGACAGGTAGACAGTAGTGTTAATCTAGTGTAGCCTAGCTGAGTTCAACAGGAAAGTGAGTCTGACAGGTAGACAGTAGTGTTAATCTAGCGTAGCCTAGCTGAGTTCAAC
This sequence comes from Oncorhynchus masou masou, assembly GCF_036934945.1. Classification (NCBI taxonomy): domain Eukaryota; kingdom Metazoa; phylum Chordata; class Actinopteri; order Salmoniformes; family Salmonidae; genus Oncorhynchus; species Oncorhynchus masou. The sequence continues at coordinate 8,324,181 of NC_088219.1, forward strand.
AGGAAAGTGAGTCTGACAGGTAGACAGTAGTGTTAATCTAGTGTAGCCTAGCTGAGTTCAACAGGAAAGTGAACCTGACCGGTAGACAGTAGTCTTAATCTAGCGTAGCCTAGCTGAGTTCAACAGGAAAGTGAGTCTGACAGGTAGACAGTAGTCTTAATCTAGCGTAGCTGAGTTCAACAGGAAAGTGAACCTGACAGGTAGACAGTAGTGTTAATCTAGTGTAGCCTAGCTGACATGACAATTTTCCTGATCTCTGGCCCGTTTTTTCTCTGGCTGATTGTGTCACCCTGATTCTGTCCATCATCCTACAAGGGTAAAAACTCCAATCAGTTCTGAATGGAATTATGAGACATGAGGTTTGGGACCATTGGTTTTCTTAGAGGATTGTCTAAACAATTACCACTGAGTAGTACATCCACCATTTTTGCAACACAGAAATCATTGTATGTTCCTAATTCTTCTGCATCTCCCTCTCTCTCTCCATCTCGTTCTTTCTCTCTCTCTCTCTCTCTCTCTCTCTCTCTCTCTCTCTCTCTCTCTCTCCCACTCTCTTGCTCTTCTCTCTCTCTCTCCCTCTCTTTCTCTCACTCTCTCTCTCTCTCTCTCTCTCTCTCTCTCTCTCTCTCAATTCAATTCAATTTAAGGGCTTTATTGGCATGGGAAACATGTGTTAACATTGCCAAAGCAAGTGAGGTAGATAATATATAAAGTGAATATATAAAGTGAAATAAACAATACAAATTAACAGTAAACATTACACATACAGAAGTTTCAAAACAATAAAGACTTTACAAATGTCATATTATATATATACAGTGTTTTAACAATGTACAAATGGTAAAGGACACAAGATAAAATAAATAAGCATAAATATGGGTTGTATTTACAATGGTGCGTGTTCTTCACTGGTTGCCCTTTTCTCGTGGCAACAGCTGACAAATCTTGCTGCTGTGATGGCACACTGTGGAATTTCAACCAGTAGATATGGGAGTTTTTCAAAATTGGGTTTGTTTTCGAATTCTTTGTGGATCTGTGTAATCTGAGGGAAATATGTCTCTCTAATATGGTCATACATTGGGCAGGAGGTTAGGAAGTGCAGCTCAGTTTCCACCTCATTTTGTGGGTAGTGAGCACATAGCCTGTCTTCTCTTGAGAGCCATGTCTGCCTACGGCGGCCTTTCTCAATAGCAAGGCTATGCTCACTGAGTCTCTCTCTCTGTCTCTGTCTCTGTCTCTCTCTCTCTCTCTCTCTCTCTCTCTCTCTCTCTCTGTAGATGTCCCTAAGGAGCAGAGGTTGCAGGCCGTGAGGGCGGCCATCTTGCTGATGTCAGACGAGAACAGGGAAGTGCTCCAGACGCTACTCTGCTTCCTGCGTGATGTCACTTCCTGTGTAGAGGAGAACCAGATGACCCCTATGAACCTAGCTGTGTGTCTGGGCCCCTCCCTGTTCCACCTCAACATACTGAAGAATGACAACCTGTCCCCCAGGTACACACACACACACACACACACACACACACACACACACACACACACACACACACACACACACACACACACACACACACACACACACACACACACACACACACACACACACACACACACACACACACACACACAGAACATCCACTGACCTGTACCTGCATTAACAATGTGGTTTAGTTTTGGGCCTCCCACCTGCTCCCCTCTGTTACCATTTCACTAACTCCTCCCCGCAGTCACTAACTCCTCTCCGCAGTCACTAACTCCTCCCCGCAGTCACTAACTCCTCCCTGCAGTCACTAACTCCTCCCCTCAGTCACTAACTCCTCCCCGCAGTCACTAACCCCTCCCCTCAGTCACTAACTCCTCCCGCAGTCACTAACTCCTCCCCTCAGTCACTAACTCCTCCCCTCAGTCACTAACTCCTCCCCTCAGTCACTAACTCCTCCCCGCAGTCACTAACTCCTCCCCTCAGTCACTAACTCCTCCCCGCAGTCACTAACTCCTCCCCGCAGTCACTAACTCCTCCCCTCAGTCACTAACTCCTCCCCTCAGTCACTAACTCCTCCCCTCAGTCACTAACTCCTCCCCGCAGTCACTAACTCCTCCCCTCAGTCACTAACTCCTCCCCTCCTCCTCTCCTATAGGTCGATCCAGAAGAAGTATGCCACAGGCCGTCCGGACCAGAAGGACCTGAGTGAGAACCTTGCCGCCACACAGGGCCTGGCTCACATGATCACTGAGTGCCAGCACCTGTTTGAGGTGAGAAACAACATCTCTGTTGAGATAACTAACTAACTGTAAGGTTAAAGGTCATTACCCTGACGTTGGAGGAGATCGCCTTTGCAGTAAACAATGTGGATGTCGGCTCAAGCGTGAATTACATTTAAAAGTCAAGGGGGTAGTGTCATGTCAGCACATTGTACTTTGTTCAAGTTCTGGTCCTAATTAACCGGTCCGATTCCTACTGTTTGGTTGAGTAATTCCAACCAAACAATAAATTATTCAGATTTATTTGATTTTTCTAATTGGTCTTTTGACCAGTCAGATCAGCTCATTTGACGATAATTGATCAGAATGTGTCTGGCGATGTAAACACAGCCTTCGTAATATACCTCATTGCTGATACACACACACATACCAGTTCTGTCCCATTCAGATCCCACAGGACATGGTAAGCCGGTCCCTGCTCCTACATGGAGGCTGAGTTACTAGCGCCCCTCTGGACGAGCTGCGTAAGACACATGACGAGGAGGACGAGGAAGAGGAAGAGGAGGAGGAGGAAGGATCTTACCACACACACATGGAGGGGCTGGTCCAGGGACTACTAAAAGAGGCTAGAGACAACAGCAAAGGATGGGTATCCCGGGCAACCACTGACCACACTGAACTGGCCTGCAAAAAGGTGTGTGTCGCCTCATACCATCACACACTCATACCATCACACACTCATACCATCACACACTCATACCATCACACATTTATACCATCACACACTCATA
>NC_088219.1:8330689-8410689 GCF_036934945.1 Oncorhynchus masou masou
CCTAGCGGTCAGAGCGTAGGGCGGCAGGTAGCCTAGCGGGCAGAGCGTAGAGGAGGCAGGTAGCCTAGCGGGCAGAGCGTAGAGGAGGCAGGTAGCCTAGCGGTTAGAGTGTAGAGGCGGCAGGTAGCCTAGCGGTTAGAGCGTAGGGGCAGCAGGTAGCCTAGCGGTTAGAGCGTAGGGGCGGCAGGTAGCCTAGCGGGCAGAGCGTAGAGGAGGCAGGTAGCCTAGCGGGCAGAGCGTAGAGGAGGCAGGTAGCCTAGCGGGCAGAGCGTAGAGGAGGCAGGTAGCCTAGCGGTTAGAGCGTAGAGGCGGCAGGTAGCCTAGCGGTTAGGGCGGCAGGTAGCCTAGCGGGCAGAGCGTAGAGACGGCAGGTAGCCTAGCGGTTAGAGCGTAGGGGCGGCAAGTAGCCTAGCGGTTAGGGCGGCAGGTAGCCTAGCGGGCAGAGCGTAGAGACGGCAGGTAGCCTAGCGGTTAGAGCGTAGAGGCGGCAGGTAGCCAAGCGGTTAGGGCGTAGGGGCGGCAGGTAGCCTAGCGGTTAGGGCGTAGGGGCGGCAGGTAGCCTAGCGGTTAGAGCGTAGGGGCGGCAGGTAGCCTAGCGGTTAGAGCGTAGGGGCGGCAGGTAGCCTAGCGGGCAGAGCATTGTGCCAGTAACCGAAAGGTTGCTGGATCGAATCCCCGAGCTGAAAAGGTCGTTCTGCCCTGGAGCAAGGCAGTTAACCCACTGTTCGCTGGGAGCCGAAGACGTGGATGCCGATTTAAGGCAGCCCTCTGCACCTCTCTGATTCAGATGGGTTGGGTTAAATGCAGAAGACCCATTTCAGTTGCATTCAGTTGTACAACTGACCTTTTCCCTAAACATGTACCATAACCAGTATGGAGGATTGAATTACATATAGAACTAATTTAATAGGAACTGTTGACCTGGATGGGGCACCACATACGTGTGTGGAGTTAGACAAGAACAGGGATATATTTACAATGTTTATTTTACTACATTTTATTTTTTACCTTTATTTAACTAGGCAAGTCAGTTAAGAACAAATTCTTATTTTACAATGATGGCCTAGGAACAGTGGGTTAACTGCCTTGTTCAGGGGCAGAATGTTAGTGATGTTAGTGGTTTGGTCTGAAATAATTAATCTGTTATAACTAGTGGTTTGGTCTGGGAAACAATTAATCTGTTATAACTAGTGATTTGGTCTGGGAAATAATTAATCTGTTATAACTAGTGATTTGGTCTGGGAAATAATTAATCTGTTATAACTAGTGGTTTGGTCTGGGAAACAATTAATCTGTTTTAACTAGTGATTTGGTCTGTGAAATAATGAATCTGTTATAACTAGTGGTTTGGTCTGGGAAACAATTAATCTGTTTTAACTAGTGATTTGGTCTGGGAAATAATGAATCTGTTTTAACTAGTGATTTGGTCTAGGAAACAATTCATCCGTTATAACTAGTGATTTGGTCTGTGAAACAATTAATCTGTTATAACTAGTGATTTGGTCTGGGAAACAATTAATCTGTTATAACTAGTGATTTGGTCTGGGAAACAATTAATCTTAATGTTTGATGTAATCTCAACAGCCAAAGCAAAATGATCTGAGACTGGCAAGCAAGTCTACCACACACACACTTGCTATATTGTATTTACTTTGCCACCATGGCCTTTTTTTGCCTTTACCTCCCTTATCTCACCTCATTTGCTCACATCGTATATAGACTTGTTTATACTGTATTATTGACTGTATGTTTGTTTTACTCCATGTGTAACTCTGTGTCGTTGTATGTGTCGAACTGCTTTGCTTTATCTTGGCCAGGTCGCAATTGTAAATGAGAACTTGTTCTCAACTTTCATGCCAGCAACCCCGGCTCGCTTCCCTGTCTCTCTGTTCGTTACAAAATGTTTATTTTCATTATACACTGAGTGTACTCTACAAGGTGTTGAAAACGTTCCTCTGGAATGCCTGGCCCATGTTGACTCCAATGCTTCCCACAGTTGTGTCAAGTTGGCTGGATGTCCTTTGGGTGGTGGACCATTCTTGATAAACACAGGTGACATGAATAAGAGATCACAGCTTTCACCAAGATTCACCTGATCAGTCTATGTCATGGAAAGAGCAGGTGTTCATAATGTTTTGTACACTCATTGTGTGTGTGTGTGTGTGTGTGTGTGTGTGTGTGTGTGTGTGTGTGTGTGTGTGTGTGTGTGTGTGTGTGTGTGTGTGTGTATATGTTTATATTTCCGTGCGCGTGTGTCCAGGTGGAGACCCACCCAGGTTGTGGACACCAGTGTGTTTGTGTAGATCAGAGAGCTGAGGCTCTCGAAGAGTTCCAGGCCCCGCCCCTCCACCAGGCGCAGCACTGTGTAGACTATGCTACCATTCACCAGCAGGTGGAGCTCTTCTGCTCTACATGTATACAGAGTTCCTAATGGCAACCGATTCCCTATCCAAATGGCACCCTATTCCCTATCCAAATGGCACCCTATTCCCTATCCAACTGGCACCCTAATCCAGATCCAACTGGCACCCTATTCCCTATCCAACTGGCACCCTATTCCCTATCCAACTGGCACCCTAATCCAGATCCAACTGGCACCCTATTCCCTATCCAACTGGCACCCTATTCCCTATCCAAATGGCACCCTATTCCCTATCCAAATGGCACCCTATTCCCTATCCAACTGGCACCCTATTCCCTATACAAATAGCACCCTATTCCCTATCCAACTGGCACCCTAATCCAGATCCAAATGGCACCCTATTCCCTATCCAACTGGCACCCTATTCCCTATCCAACTGGCACCCTATTCCCTATCCAACTGGCATCCTATTCCCAATATCCATCACATTCTAATCTGGACCTGGAAGCCCTATGGCACCCTATTCCCTATATATAGTGCACTACTTTAGACCGGAGTCCTATGGCACCCTATTCCCTATATAGTGCACTACTTTAGACCAGAGCCCTAAAGGGAATAGGGTGCCATTTGGGACCCTAATTATATTTCCAACATTCTTATTTTATTGGAAACTGCACTTTCTTAATGCCCATAACCAACAGTATGTGGACACCTGCTCGTTGAACATCTCATTCCAACATCATGGGCATTAGTATGGAGTTGGTCCTCCACCTCTTTGCTGCTAAAACAGCCTCCACTCTTCTGGGAAGGCTTTCCACTAGATGTTGGAACATTGCTGTTATAACAGCCTCCACTCTTCTGGGAAGGCTTTCCTCTAGATGTTGGAACATTGCTGCTATAACACCCTCCAGTATTCTGGGAAGGCTTTCCACTAGATGTTGGAACATTGCTGCTATAACAGCCTCCAGTATTCTAGGAAGGCTTTCCTCTAGATGTTGGAACATTGCTGCTATAACACCCTCCAGTATTCTGGGAAGGCTTTCTACTAGATGTTGGAACATTGCTGCTATAACAGCCTCCACTCTTCTGGAAGCCTTTCCGCTAGATGTTGGAACATTGCTGCAGGGACTTGCTCCCATTCAGCCACAAGAGCATTAGTGAGGTCGGGTACTGATGTTGGGCAATTAGGCCTGGCTCACAGTCGGCGTTCCAATTCAATTAATCCCAAAGGTGTTCGATGGTGTCGAGGTCAGGGCACTGTGCAGTGTTGCAACCCGTGGACAGAGGCAGTTTGGACCTCGGTAGTGAGTGTTGCAACCCGTGGACAGAGGCAGTTTGGAACTCAGTAGTGAGTGTTGCAACCCGTGGACAGAGGCAGTTTGGAACTCGGTAGTGAGTGTTGCAACCCGTGGACAGAGGCAGTTTGGAACTCGGTAGTGAGTGTTGCAACCCGTGGACAGATGCCGTTTGGACCTCGGTAGTGAGTGTTGTAACCCGAGGACAGAGGCAGTTTGGAACTCGGTAGTGAGTGTTGTAACCCATGGACAGACTATTTTTACGCGGTACGCACTTCAGCACTCGGCAGTTCTGTTCTGTGAACTTGTGTGGCCTACCACTTCGCGGATGATCCGTTGTTGCTCCTAAACGTAGATCCTATGACAGTCCCACGTTGAAAGTCACTGAGCTCTTCAGTAAGGTCATTCTAGTGTTTTTGTCTATGGAGATTGCATGGCTGTGTATTCGATTGTATACACCTGTCAGCAACAGGTGTGGCTGAAATTGCAGAATCCACAAATTTGAAGGGGTGTCCACACACTTCAAAACATTTCTCCTTATGATTTATTTTGGACTGTCTTTTTTAACATTTATGAATGTGTTATTCAATGAGTTTCTGTAGCCCATAAGGCCAAAATCTATGTTTTATAAAATCATTAAAAAATATATATACTTAAAGGGTTCCTCAAATTCAAAATCAAATAGCTAAATGATTTATGGTATGACCATCTTTAAAAAATGAGACTCTTAAAGATTAAACAAAAGGTATTGTTTTGACATGTGTTATTGTTTTATTGTTATTGTTTGTTGTTGTTTTCAAGTGCAGCCCTTTGGGTGGCTGTGTAGGCAGTTGTATGAGGTGCAAAACATATATTATATTATTTATTTTTTAAACACATGTTTATTATGACACAGGGAAATAATGAATTGTATTAATGTACCAACCTTATTCTAAAATCAGTGTATTTGTAAGTTCCTTTGTTACCAGTATAACCTGGTTGTGGACACCAGTGTGTTTGTATGTCCAGGTGGAGACCCCACCCAGGTTGTGGACACCAGTGTGTTTGTGTGGATCAGAGAGCCGAAGCTCTGGAGGAGTTCCAGGCCCCGCCCCTCCACCAGGCATAGCACGGTGCAGACTATGCTACCATTCACCAGCAGGTGGAGCTCTTTCTTCTGCTCAACATGTATACAGAGTTCCAAATGGCACCCTATTCCAGTATAGCCAGTAAAACTAGTAATCAGTAAAACTGAGGAAAGATTGTTTTTAAGTGTTTTGCTGTCCAGCCAAATATGGTGTACATGTAGGTAGATAAGTGATAATGCACTGATGCATTATCTAATTATAAAGTCATATTATATACATATCAACCATGACCACCGATCTGACCTACGACCCCTTAAAATATTGATACTGCCCCCTGCCTTGGTATGAACTTAAACAACTATATGCAAAAGCAAAGTGAAGTTTTGTGGCGGATGAATCATAATTAGTTGGGTAACATAGATAATTAAGATGTCTTATCTGCATAATATGCTTATGTGATATACTTGTTATTAGAATGTATCCCTTTGGACTCTGTTGTTGGCAGTTGTACTTCTTCCCTCAGTTGGGGCTCAGTCACCTGGTGCCCGGTAACCTGGGGCTCAGTCACCTGGGGCCCAGAGAGGGGAGAGTTCAGGCTTGTCTTTCACATGTCCCTGGTGCTATGCAGAATATCCGAAAGGGAAGATTGGAACATTGTCTTCATATGTGAATGTGTCTTTACCTATTCTTAAACCATGTGAAGGGATGGTCGTGATTAATGGGGAACCAATGACTTGTCTCCACAATGTCTGTGTGCAAGTCACTCCCTCCTTTTCCCACTAGGGGGAGGTGTATGGCAGTGTCTGGAAACATTGTATGTCCTCTCTGATCTTACACTTATCCTGGGATAGTGTATGACCTAGAGGCTCCCTCCCCTCAGTGAGCTTGTCCAAGAGAGGGGTCAAGAAGGGGTTTTACTTGAGATGGGAGTATCTAGAGTTGATAATTGATAAATGCCATTGGATGAGTTGGTGTTTTTGAACTATGAAGTACCAGGAACGAGATTAGAACCTTATCTGAGGGACCAAACTGAACGATAATTTATAGCGAATGTTATCTGGCTTAAGGGATACTCCTTTCTTCAGAAAAAGTATTTCTTCGTGAACAGTTCCTAAGATCTGTGGTTCGTCATGTAAATTAAGAGGGGTGTATCTTGGCTATAAAATACCTTTTGTATTTTTCTGTAGTCACTTCTCAATGGTTCATTAGAAATAGTGAGTTGTTGAAAGTCAAATTGCTATTGCAAAGCTTATTATTATAAAAAGACGTAGTTTAAGTATAACGCTGACTGGTGTGTAGTGTGTAACTCTCCTCATTTGGTAAAGCGGAAATATGCGACCACACTATCTAGAAATCCAAACGTGTTGATTTTCAACTTTCTGGTTGTTTGGACAATTCTAACTACATTCCAACTGTATTTAATGGTTTTATGTAGTATTGTTTTAAATGTTGTTTTGAAGTAATCTTCAAGCATTTTTTCTCCATAAGGTAAGAACTATTTCATCACAGAGAATGTTTAAACTTTTTAAGAAATATTTGACTTAGTTAAACTATCATTATAAACACTGTAAATTGCTTTATGTTAGCTAGCTATTAAATCTTTAGTTTGCTATCTTTCTTACCATTATCTGGGTATTTGCGTTTCATAATTTCTCAGCAGGATTGTGCCATGTTTATAGATCGCTGGCTATCTCATGGTGTCGTGTGTCATGATCGGGATCGTAATCGGGATCGTAATCGGGATCGTAATCGGGATGGGGATGGCCTGAACTCGGAGCCTGATAGATTACCAGTCAAAACATGGCAGAACAAAGCCAGACTGCAGACTGCACTTATTAACTTCACTTACTGCTGTTTACATGGATTTTTTTTACTGTGATTTTGTAGCTACTTCAAATATGTCACTCCATGTTCTCTGAAACGGACGACAGTTGAACCAGAACACTTTGTCACAAGATAAAAACACATACTACAAAGCCTGATTTCGGGTCTTAACTCATCATTTACCAAATGTGTAACAACAATTTGCAATTCTCCCGCAGAATAGCTGTACACATAATTCCAATTCTTCTTTATGGATTACATTTGAACACTTCTTTTAGGGCGTGAACTGGTATGGTCAGATTGAATCACAACAGCTAATTTAATAATACTGGTTATACATCTTGTTGACATTCATCCAATGACACCTTGACTTGCATTACACTCACTGCAGAATACTTTTGTCATTAAATCATGTGACTTATACTTAGTGAAAAGGATTCCTGTAAACAAGCCCTGCTTCAAGCAGGAACCAAGTTACGGAGGAACCAGAAAAGTGACATATCTGTTTGATAGTAACCCTGAATGATGAATGTGTGAACTATCTTGTCATCTTTTTGGATAACCACATTGGAACATTCTAATCTTTAAGGACATGAACTGGTAGAACAGGTTTAAGTAAAGTGTGATGCCATTGTTTTCAGGAAGGTGTAACCATGGCGATACGAGGGACAGGAGGCAGACTAAGGGCAAGGGCAGCCACCTGAACTGTGCTACAAAAGCAAAGCGCAGTCTAGGCAAACAGTGAATCTGACAAAAATGGCTTTAAAGTTGGTGTTTTTTTACGGTCCATGCACATCAACCATGTCCACTGATCTGACATATGGCCCCTTGAATGTGGATACTGCACTCTGCCTTTCTTTGACCTTATAGGGTGTCGTGTCTTTGGCATCATTAAAAGTGAAGACTGTTATTTTATCAAATCAATTCTCTGTAATTATTGTTATTTGATTAAACTAATCATGTAAATGTAATTAACTAAAAAATCAGGACACCACGGGAAATATTCAGATTCCAAAATTATAATTTTCCTTATATAACTCTTCAGATATTTTAATATCTGATCAATTAGTCTTCTAATTAATGAATTATTCTTTACCTCACTCAATCTCATTCTGAACGTCGTAAATTGTTGGTTATCTGCACAATCCCAGCCTTTACTATAAATGATCCATACACCAATTGGTTTAATCATTTATTTACTAACTAACTAAATAATCACAGAAATGCATAAACAAACAAACAGTAGATATATGTTACTAACAAGGATAAGGACGATTCCTAGTGGGTCAAGCCAATATAACGGCTTAGTGGACAAAGGAAAGTGGGCGTGGACTGAGAGATAGCGGGAAAGACAAAAGGGATCACTACACACAATTGATAATTATATTAATTAAAATGCTAATCCTTTGCGTATTCTCTTCAACATGAGACGTCATTTCCGGTCACAACTTGTAGACTTGTTTATGTGCTGCTGTGTGGTTTGTTGCTAACCTTAGTTTGCTACCTGCCAATTTTACGGTTTTTACTTTTTAATTACCGTCCCCCTCTCAACTTTTTTCATTCAACTTTTTCACCCCGGACGCTTTATCGGGACGTGGTTCGTCAGAACCTCCACCAGCCGAAGCTAAGCAGTAACATTACCTCTTGAAACTCTGGGGGCAGTATTTCAATTTTGGATAAAAAACGTTCACGTTTTAAACGGGATATTTTGTTACGACAAGATGCTCGACTATGCATATAATTGACAGCTTTGGATAGAAAACACTCTAACGTTTCCAAAACTGCAAAGATATTGTCTGTGAGTGCAACAGAACTGATGTTACAGGCGAAACACAGATAAAAATCCAATCAGGAAGTGCCCCTTATTTTGAAAGCGCTGCATGCCAATGACTCCTTATATGACTGTGAATGATTTCAATTGATTGCTTTTCTTATTTTCATGAAAATGTTGCCTGCTGCAAACAGGGCATAATGCTATGCTAGGCTATGATAAACTTACACAATGCTTGTCTAGCGTTGGCTGTAAAGCATATTTTGAAAATCTGAGATGACAGTGTGATTAACAAAAGGCTAAGCTGTGTCGCAATATATTTCATTTGTGATTTTCATGAATAGGAATATTTTCTAGGGATATTTATATCCAATGCGTTATGCTAATTAGTTTCAGGCGATGATTACACACCCGGATCAGGGAAGGGTAGTATCAAGAGGTTTGAACAGGATGCCTTCTAATTGCAGTTGCTGTACTCATACTATACAGGAGAATGATCGCCTTATGGCGAGGAAAGCTGTGCTTCAAGCCCAGCTTCAGTCGCAATCGTTAGGCAAGGGTAATTTAAGTGTAGGAAAGGATGAAACAGCGTCTGTGTATACTACAGATAGTAAGTAGTATAAATCCCCTCGCACGGTCCCCGCAGCCAGACAATTTTCTCATGGCTTCTGGACGGAAATGCTGTAGGATCGCTCAACCGGTGTCACTCCTTCAGCCGACAGAAACTTTCAACCGGTTCTCCCCATTAACCTTTTGTGACTAGGGGGCAGTATTTTCATTTTTTGAAGAAAAAAAAACATTCCCGTAGTAAACGGGATATTTTGTCAGGACAAGATGATGGAATATGCATATAATTGACAGCTTAGGATAGAAAACACTCTAAAGTTTCCAAAACTGTAAAAATATTGTCTGTGAGTATAACAGAACTGATGTTACAGGCGAAACCTTGAGAAAAATACAATCCGGAAGTGAGTCATCTTTTGAAAGCCCCGATGGGTCCCTATTGAGCTCTGAATGGGCTATCAACCAGATTACGCTTTCTACGTATCCCCCAAGATGTCTACAGCTTTGTGACATAGTTTTACGCATTTATGTTGAAGAATACCTGTAGCCGGCTTCATTGTTAATACTGCCCCCGTAGGGGGCTACATTGCGCAAGTGGTCACCTGATGCTTCCAGAGAAAATCTTGCGTAAAGTACAGTGGTAGCCATTATTCCAATCGCTTCTACTGAGAAACCAATTGTCCCGGTTGATGTATTATCGAATAGATATTTGAAAAACACCTTGAGGATTGATTCTAAACAACGTTGCCATGTTTCTGTCGATATTTTGGAGCTAATTTGGAATATTTTTCGGCGTTGTTGTGACTGCAATTTCCAGTCGATTTCTCAGCCAAACGTGAAGAACAAACGGAGCTATTTCGCCTACAAAAATAATATTTTGGGAGAAAATGAACTTTGGCTATCTACCTGGGAGTCTCGTGAGTGAAAACATCCGAAGTTCATCAAAGGTAAACGATTTACTTTGATTGCTTTTCTGATTTTCGTGACAAGGTTGCATGCTGCTAGCAGGGCATAATGCTATGCTGGGCTATCGATAAACTTACACAAATGCTTTTCTAGCTTTGGCTGCAAAGCATATTTTGAAAATCTGAGATGAAATGGTGATTAACAAAAGGCTAAGCTGTGTTCCAATATATTTCACTTGTGATTTTTATGACTAGGAAGATTTATGTCCGTTGTGTTATGCTAATTAGTGTCAGTCGATGATTACGCTCCCGCATGCGGGATGGGGAGTCACTAGGCAACAAGTCGGAGTCAGAGGCCAAGTCTTCTCTGGTCTCTACTCCTCTCGTTACGGGGTCTGAGAGCCGAATCCTTCCACCGTTAGCTCTGACAAATTGAAAACCTTAGTCATTGGCGACTCCAGAGTATTAGACTTAAAACAAATCCTCCAGCGATCATACCATGTTTACCAGGGAGCAGGGCTACCGACGTTAAGGCTAATCTGAAGACGGTGCTGGATAAAGCTAAAACTGGCGATCGTAAAGAGTATAGGAATATCGTTATCCACGTCGGCACCAACGATGTTAGGCTGAAACACCAACACCAAGCGCAACATAGCTTTAGTGTGTTTATCAGCTAGAAAGATGTCGGCTTCAAGTAATTGTCTCTGGCCCACTCCCAGTTAGAGAGAGTGATGAGCTCTTTAACAGTCTCACACCTCAATTGCTGGTTGAAAACTGTTTTCTGCCCCTCCCAAAAGATAGAATTTGTATATAATTGGCCCTCTTTCTGGGACTCACCCACAAACAGGACCAAGCCTGACCTGCTGAGGAGTGACGGACTCCATCCTAGCTGGTAGGGTGCTTTCATCTTATCTACGAACATAGACAGGGCTCTCTCCTAGCGTCACAATGAAGCCAGCTTAGTGGATCACTAGCACAGTCAGTGTAGTCAGCTCAGCTATCTCCATTGAGACCCTATCTGTGCCACGATCTAGGTTGGGCAAAACTAAACATGGCGGTGTTCGCCTTAGCAATCTCACTGGATTAAAGACCTCCTCCATTCCTGCCATTATTGAAAGAGATTGTGATACCTCACATCTAAAAATAGGGCTGATTAATGTTCGATCCCTCACTTCCAAGGCTGTTATAGTCAATGAACTAATCACTGATCATAATCTTGATGAGATTGGCCTGACTGAAACATGGCTTAAGCCTGATGAATTTACTGTGTTAAATGAGGCCTCACCTCCTGGTTCCACTAGTGACCATATCCCCCTCACATCCCGCAAAGGTGGAGGTGTTTTACGATAAAAATAATCATGGCCTCTAAGCCTTCAAGCTGCATACTGGACCCTATTCCAACTAAACTCCCGAAAGAGCTGCTCCCTGTGCTTGGCCCTCCTATGTTGAACATAATAAACAGCTCTCTATCCACTGGATGTGTAACAAACTCACTAAAGGTGGTAGTAATAAAGCCTCGCTTGAAAAAAACAAACCTCGACCCAGAAAATATAAAAAATGATCGGCCTATATCGAATCTCCCATTCCTCTCAAATTTGTTGGAAAAAGCTGTTGCGCAGAAACTCACTGCCACCTTGAAGACAAACAATGTAAACAAAATGCTTCGGTCTGTTTTTAGACCCCATCATAGCACTGAAACTGCACTTGTAAAGGAGGTAAATGACCTTTTAATGGCGTCAGACCGAAGCTCTGCTTCTGTCCTCGTGCTCCTTGACCTTAATGTTGCTTTTGATACCATCGATCACCACATTCTTTTGGAGAGATTGGAAACCCAAATTGGTCTCCACGGACACGTTCTGGCCTAGTTTAGATCTTATCTGTCGGAAAGATATCAGTTTGTCTCTGTGGATGGTTTGTCCTCTTGGCATATCAACTATAAATGTAGGTGTTCCTCAAGGCTCCGTTGTAGGACAACTATTGTTTTCACCATATTTTACCTCTTGGGGATGACATTCGAAAACATAATGTTAACTTTCACTGCTATGCGGACAACACATAGCTGTACATTTCAATGAAACATGGTGAAGCCCCAAAATTGCCCTCCCTGGAAGCCTGTGTTTCAGACATAAGGAAGTAGATGGCGGCAAATTTTCTAGTTTTAATCTCGGACAAAACAGAGATGCCAGTTCCAGGTCCCAAGAAACAAAGAGATCTTCTGTTGAATCTGACAATTAATCTTGATGGTTGTACAGTTGTCTCAAATAAAACTGTAAAGGACCTCTGTGTTATTCTGGACCCTAATCTCTCTTTTGACGAACATATCAAGACTGTTTCAAGGACAGCTTTTTCCATCTACATAATATTGCAAAAATCTGAAATCAGTCCAAATATGATGCAGAAAAATGTATCCATGCTTTTGTCACTTTCCGGCTACCCGGAAAAATAACTAAATAAACTTCAGTTAGTGCTAAATATGGCTGCTAGAATCCTGACTACATCCCAAAAATGTGATCATATTACTCCAGTGCTGGTCTCTCTACACTGGCTTCCTGTTAAGGCAAGGGCTGATTTCACAGATTTACTACTGACCTCCAAAGCATTACATGGGCTTGCTCCTAACTATCTTTCCGATTTGGTCTTGCCGTACATACCTACACGTACGCTACGGTCACAAGACGCAGACCTCCTAACTGTCCCTAAGATTTACCGGGCCAACAGCTGGAGGCAAGGCTTTCTCCTATAGAGCTCCATTTTTATGGAATGGTCTGCCTATCCATGTGAGGGATAGGCAGACTCGGTCTCATCTCTTCAGTAGGTCCTATGATTGAGTGTAGTCTGGCCCAGGAGTGTGAAGGTGAACGGAAAGGCACTTGCTGTCTCCCTTGCTGTCTCTGCCTGGCCAATTCCCCTCTCTCCACTGGGATGCTCTGCCTCTAACCCTATTACAGGGGCTGAGTCACTTGCTTACTGGTGCTCTTCCATGCCGTCCCTAGGAGGGGTGCGTCACTTGGGTGGGTTGAGTCACTGACTTGATCTTCCCCCCTTGTGTTGTGCTGTTGGGGAGATCTTCATGGGCTATACTCAGCCTTGTCTCAGGATGGCAAGTTGGTGGTTGAAGATATCCTTCTCGTGGTGCGGGGGCTGTGCTTTGGCAAAGTGGGTGGGGTTATATCCTGCCTGTTTGGCCCTGTCCGGGATATTGTCGGACAGGGCCACAGTGTCTCCCGACCCGTCCTGTCTCAGCCTCCAGTATTTATGCTGCAATAGTTTGTGTCGGGGGGCTAAGGTCAGTCTGTTATATCATTAGGATTTCTCCTGTCTTATCCGGTGTTCTGTGTGAATTTAAGTTCACTCACTCACTCACTCACTCACAGGACCTGTGCCCTAGGACCATGCCTCAGAACTACGTGGCCTGATGACTACTTGCTGTTTCCTGTCCACCTGGTTGTGCTGCTGCTCCAGTTTCAACTGTTCTGCCTGCGGCTATGGAACCCTGACCTGGTTACCGGACATGCTACCTGTCCCAGACCTGCTGTTTTCAACTCTCTAGAGACAGCAGGAGCGGTAGCGATACTCTGAATGAACGGCTATGAAAAGCCAACTGACATTTACTCCTGAGGCGCTGACCTGTTGCACTATCTACAACCACTGTGAATATTATTATTTGACCCTGCTGGTCATCTATGAATATTTGAACATCTTGGCCATGTTCTGTTTTAATCTCCACCCGGCACAGCCAGAGAGGACTGGCCACCCCTCATAGCCTCTCTAGGTTTTTCCTAGCCACCGCGCTTCTACATCTGCATTGCTTGCTGTTTGGGGTTTTAGGCTGGGTTTCTCTACAGCACTTTGTGACATCAGCTGGCTTTATCAATACATTTGATTGATTGATTGCACATGAATGCTCACCTATTTGGGAATAATTGCAATCAAAATATATTTTTGCCCATGTGTTGTTGTGATCTTTTCTGTTGGAATCCGGTCCGTCTGCTGGAGAGTTAATCCGAGTCTCTCTTTCTGTTTCCCTGAAGATCAAAGTCTTCTGTGGTTAGAATGGATACTTCAGAGTGCCATTCAGAAATGTGCTCATAGAATAGCTGTTTCGGTGACTGTCGGTTTTCTCGTCCCAGGTTTATATAATTTCTACCTGCAGACTAGTAATCTGTACTGACGATTTGCTTATATTCTGTAGGGATCGACAGTCTCAGAGGTGAACCATTTCCAGCCGTGTAGCCAATGCTCCACTTGGTATGGTTAATTCAACAACCATTGCAACCTTAGCTTACACTGAGGTTTTTGTGGTCTGAAGAGGATTTCCTCAGGAGGGGGTTTTAGTCGTAACGATAGGAAAGGGCTGTTCCATGACGCCAGATCATGTCTGTGCTAATGGGGGCGGGCCAATGACTTAGTTAAACTTTAAAGCGAAAACAATTCTCTAACATTAAAGGTTTAACATCACATTACATCATTTTACAAATAGTTTAATCTTTACTCATTAAGAGTTAGATGCAAGCCTCAAAACTGAGGCACCTGTATACAGTCGTGGCCAAATGTTTTGAGAATGACACAAATATTAATTTTCACAAAGTCTGCTGCCTCAGTTTGTATGATGGCAATTTGCATATACTCCAGAATGTTATGAAGAGTGATCAGATGAATTGCAATTAATTGTAAAGTCCCTCTTTGCCACACAAATTAACTGAAACCCCCCAAAAACATTTCCACTGCATTTCAGCCCTGCCACAAAAGGACCAGCTGACATCATGTCAGTGATTCTCTCGTTAACAAAGGTGTGAGTGTTGATGAGGACAAGGCTGGAGATCACTCTGTCGTGCTGATTGAGTTCGAATAACAGACTGGAAGCTTCAAAAGGAGGGTGGTGCTGGGAATCATTGTTCTTCCTCTGTCATCCATGGTTATCTGCAAGGAAACATGTGCCATCATCATTGCTTTGCACAAAAAGGTCTTCACAGGCAAGGATATTGCTGCCAGTAAGATTGCACCTAAATCAACCATTTATCGGATCACCAAGTACTTTAAGGAGAGCGGTTCAATTGTTGTGAAGAAGGTTTCAGGGTGCCCAAAAAAGTCCAGCAAGCGCCAGGACCATCTCCTAAAGTTGATTTAGCTGCAGGATCAGGGCACCACCAGTACAGAGCTTGCTCAAGAATGGCAGCAGGCAGGTGTGAGTGCATCTGCATGCACAGTGAGGCGAAGACTTTTGAGAGATGGCCTGGTGTCAAGAAGGGCAACAAAGAAGCCACTTCACTCCAGGATAAACATCAGGGATGGACTGCACAAGGTACAGGGATTGGACTGCTGAGGACTGGGGTAAAGTCATTTTCTCTGATGAATCCCCTTTCCAATTGTTTGGGGAATCCGGAAAAAAGCTTGTCCGGAGAAGACAAGGTGGGCGCTACCATCAGTCCTGTGTCATGCCAACAGTAAAGCATCCTGAGACCATTCATGTGTGGGGTTGCTTCTCAGCTAAGGGAGTGGGCTCAATCACAATTTTGTCTAAGAACACAGACATGAATAAAGAGCAGTACCAACACATCCTCCGAGAGCAAATTCTCCCAACCATCAAAGAACAGTTTGGTGATGAACAATGCCTTTTCCAGCATGACGGAGCACCTTGCTATAAGGCAAAAGTGATAACTAAGTTGCTCGGGGAACAATATTTTGGGTCCATGGTCAGGAAACTCCCCAGACCTTTAATCCTATTGAGAACTTGTGGTCAATCCTCAAGAGGCGGGTGGACAAACAAAAACCCACAAATTCTGACAAACTCCAAGCATTGATTATGCAAGAATGGGCTGCCATCAGTCAGGATGTGGCCCAGAAGTTAATTGACAGCATGCCAGGGCGGATTGCAGAAGTCTTGAAAAAGAAGTGTCAACACTGCAAATATTGACTCTTTGCATCAACTTCATATATTAGTCAATAAAAGCCTTTGACACGTATGAAATGCTTGTAATTATACTTCAGTATCCATAGTAACATCTGACAAAAATATCTAAAGACACTGAATCCCCAAACTTGGTTTCTCAAAGCTTTTGGCCACGACTGTAAAAGAGTTAGGGTAATGTGTCTGTATTGTCTTTCATGAGGTCACAAACATGAAACAAAATGGACCGGGTCGTAGCTGGTTTCTCCACTGACTGTTTACACATTCTCCAAAATATGGATGTTGTTCAGTTCTCAAATTCTGTGATGAGACGAGAAGTTCCTTTGTTCTAATGTTAAACTCTCTCCATACAGCGGAAGAGTCTCCACCAGAAATTACCTGAGATAACAGAACCTGGGTGTAGGACGGAGTGAGAGAGGGGGAAGCCACAATTTAGACCCAGAAATGGCCACGTCATGACAAGGGCAATATAAACACTAGGCTGTAGAACACCAGCTAACTGTTGGCATTTGTATTTGTATGTATTATGGATCCCCATTAGCTGCTGCCAAGACTACTCTTCCTGGGGTCCAGCTAAATTAAGGCAGTTATACAATTTTAAAAACACACATACTTACAAAGGGGATTGTAAGTATGCATTTCACTGAAAGGTGAAATACACCTGTTGTATTTGGCACATGTGACTAACACAATTTTATTTTATTTATTACCGTTTTTAATGTTCTGTTGGTAGGATATACGTGCTTTCAGTTTTCCTAATTTATTTTCCAGCGATTGAATGTTAGCGAGCAGTATGGAGGGCAAAGGCAGATTATCCATTTGTCGCTTGATCCTCACAAGACACCCTGATCTCATTCCGCAAAATCTCAGTTTCCTTCTCCAGTGAATGACGTGGATAAGGGCCTGTTCTGGTGTTTGGAGTATATCCTTCCCGTCTGACTCATGAAAGATAAACTCTTCGTCCGGTTCGAGGTGAGTAATCGCTGTTCTGATGTCTTGAAGCTCTTTTTCGTTCATAAGAGACAGTAGCAGCAACATTATGTACAAAACAAGTTATGAACAACGCAAAAAAAAGCAAATAAAATGTCGCCATCATTCCACTACATAGACACACTGGCTTTACTCAAAGCATGTCGTTAGTAAAGTTTGAAAAACGTATGGGGCCTAGACAGCTTTCCTGGGGAATTACTGATTCTACCTTGATTATGATGGAGAGGCATCAATTAAAGAATGCCCTCTGTGTTTTGTTAGACAGGTAACTCTTTATCCACAATTTGTGACTCGTTTCAGGAAACTAGCCATATGTCGCAAGTCATGACTTCACAGAAATTTGAACGTGACCTTTTTTCATCAAAATGCGTTTTTTGGGGCAGAAATGCCTTCTGGAACATGTGAACTTTCATGTGCCTTAATAACAAACTTGTATGCCATCTGTAAATATGAATACAATTGTTAAATTCAGAGTCTTGTTGGTTAAGCCACAGAAAAAGGAAGCAACCTTTCCACTAGCCATGATTGGCTGAGATAATGAGTGGGCTGGACATGCCGAGAGAGGAGTTCGGATTGGTCTGCCTGTCACATTGTTCGTAATAATGAATCTCGTACTTTTAATGAATAAAGTGAAACCCTGGAAGTGTACTGGAGACCAGGAGCGCTGAGCCGCCACAACCCGTCCTGGAGAGATACCCATTTTAGCACGACAAGTGCAGGGAGTTGGCACAGAACGCACCGGGCTGTGAAGGCGTACTGGAGACCTGGTCCTGTCCTGCCAGGATTTCTTCCCAAGTCCAGGATACTTCCTCCTCCTGGGCATGCTGCTTGGTCCTTTGTTGATGGGATAGTCTGTCACGCTGTTCGTAATAATGAATGTCTGACCAAGGCGCAGCGTACTTTGAGTTCCACATACTTTTAATGAATAAAGTGAAACTTAAGCAAATACAAATCAAATAGATAATAAACGAACTGTGACGAGAATGCAGTGCGAACAGGCAACTAAACATATACAATATCCCATAACCCTCAGGTGGAAAAAATGCTACTTAATTAAGTATGATCCCCAATTAGAGACAACGATAGCCAGCTGCCTCTAATTGGGAATCTTACTAAAATACCAACATAGAAAAAAGAAACTAGAATCCCACATAGAAAATATAAACTAGACTAAGCGCCTAGTCACACCCTGACCTTATCTACCATAGAAAATAAAAGCTTTCTATGGTCAGGATATGACACTGCATATAGAAGGCTTCTGTCTATTTGAGCTGGTCAGTATGTGTAGGTAATCCTGTCTAATGCAGCTATTTTTTGATGTATCGTGTAGTGGAGCTGCATGTGTTGCTCTCCACTTTCTGCATGTGTTGCTCTCCACTTTCTGGAGGATCGAGTTTTGAAATCAGTGGAATTAGAATATGATAGCTAAAGAGATGGAGAAAACACCTGTCTACGGATTACATCTTCAAACTCAGGGCAACCATGGCATCCGTGGCAGGGAGAAGCGTCCATCATGCATGATGTATATGGGTAGATAGACTTGCTAGAGCTAGACGAGATGTTTACCACATGTCCTCACAAGTGAATCCTTAAAGAGATGGGTGGGGCTAAGGTTTAAGAGGATGTGAACGATGCTGAATGGGTGTAGACAAAGAAGAGCTCTCCAGTAGGTGTACCATAACATTCAAGGGCTATTTTCTCAAAAGTGGGGTTACAAGTTCATCAACTTTCAAAGCAGAATTGCTTTCACTTGTTCCCTTAAATGCAGTGTTATATACCATTTTGTAGCGCTGTGTCTCTGCTTTTACCAAATGTAAAAAACAGAATTAAAAATTTTGCTACATAAGACCGAATCAAGGGGATAGGTCACAAATAGCATTGTATCTGGTCAAACAATTTTTTTCTCCAAAACATTACTAAGGGTTGGTAATAGGCTGATTGGTCGGCTATTTGAGACAGTAACTATTTTACTTTACTATTCTTAGGTATCGGAATGACTTTTGCTTCCCTCCAGGTCTGAGGGCAAACACTTTCCTGTAGGCTTAAAGTGAAGATATGGCAAATAGGAGGGACTATTATCCTCAGTCATTTTCCATCCAAGTTGTCAGACCCCGGTGGCTTGTCATTGTTGATAGACAGCAATCATTTTCTTCTTGTAGGCTACTACCTTTACCACTTATAGTCTTAATCTTTACTACACTACTCACTGTTTAGCGCATGACATCATGTGAATTCTTAAAGAGATGGGTTGGGCTGGCTTAACAGGGTGTGAACAATGCTGAATGTGTGTAGACAAAGGAGAGCTAATCTTGCCAATGAAAAATCTTTAAAGTAGTTGGCAATATCACTCGGTTTTTTGATGAATGAGCCATCTTATTCCTTCATTGAAGTTTTTCCAAAGCTTTTTACTGTCAATCTTTGTCATTTATCTTTGTTTCATAGTGAAGTTTCTTCTTTTAATTCTGGATAGTCACATGATTCCTCAATTTGCAGTAGGTTTCTCAATCGGTTGTGCAGCCATTGCTTTTGCCTCATCCCTCTCAACCATACCATTTTTCAATTCCTAGAAAAATTATTACATCACTGGCAGGATTTCCAAAAATGGCTGAATCCCAAAAATATTGGAAAGACCATGAACTCTGCATGCATTAATAAGCTAAATTTGATGGTGACAAACCATATATGAAAACATGATGCATATGTTGAAAGTTGAGAAACAGCCCTTTCAAATCATATGACGTACAATAGCACCAAATCAATCAAATGCTAATCAATCAAGAAAAAACACCTGTGAAAAGGTTTTTATCCCAAACAACTGCCTTTTACACAACTTCCCAATAAAGATAGATAAAAACTTAGAGCATATTGAGTCTTTCTTATTTTGTAAGGTTTGAACATCGCAGGACATTTTAATGACCTAAAACGTGACATTTCTACCTTGAGATTTTGTGGCATAGAGAAAGTTAAGATATCAGACATTGGAGGTGATATTAATAAATGTCACGGCTTTCGTTGTGGGAAGGAGGAGCGGACCAAAATGCAGCGTGGTTGTTATTCATTTTATTTAATTGAAGAAACTATACACGATAAACTAACAAACGTCCGAAAACAGCCCTATCTGGTGCAAAACACAGAGACAGGAACAATCACCCACAAACACACAGTGAAACCCAGACTACCTAAATATGGTTCCCAATCAGAGACAATGACTAACACCTGCCTCTGATTGAGAACCATATCAGGCCAGACATAGAAATAGACAAACAAGACATCCAACATAGAATGCCCACTCAGATCACACCCTGACCAACCAAAACATAGAAACATACAAAGCAAAATATGGTCAGGGTGTGACAATAATACTCTGAGTAAAAGAGAATGTTTTTGGATTTTCACCCTCCAGACAATATTTACCTAAAGGACTATGTATGCTATGTAGTAAATTATATTATTATATTATTATTATTAACTAAATTATGCTCCTATTTCAGATTACTCTGACGTTTTTCTTACACTGTATGAAAACTTGCTTGGTATTCTAGGTTGATGTCTTCATTGTGGTTATACAGACGTGTTTATTAAGTTTTATTTAAGTACACACTATTTGAATATTTATGAAATGCATATTGTTATATTTGGTAGCACTTACTTGTTTTTCCTTCGCCTCCAACCTCTTTCGATGCGTGGAACGGATGTGGGTGGGGCTTGGTCTACGTAAGGGTGCTAATTTAAAAAACTCACACAAGCTCTGACGAAGGCCATCAGGCCGATACTTAAAGCTTATTAAAGATCAGTGATACTATCGAGAGCAGTGTCTCGGTTTCTTCTTCTTTCTCCTCATCTTATCCAACTGTTACCATGCATCTGCAAAAAAGATGGCTCAGATGTGCGAGTGCCTTTTGAATTTTGAAGGTTTGAACATCTGAAATTATAATAATAATAATAATACCTTTCACTGAGTTTTAGTGAACAGTGGTATTTTTCTTGAATAATTTGGGGTCCGAAATTGGAGCAAATTAAAGCATGCAAGAGAAGCGAAATGACCAGTCACAATCTGGGTGAAGACACACTTGGCAAAAACGGATAGATTCAACGTTGATTAATTAATTAATTAATTAAGTAATTTCAACCAAATAAATCGATGGGATGACATTGAATCAATGTGGAAAACTGATTGTATGTGCAAAAAGACATCAACCCAAGGGCATTTCATATTTTTTCACCAAATGTGTAAACTAACTCCAATGACATGGTTACATTTTTGATTGATTTCACATGCCTGTATCTGCAATGGGTCACATTCACTGGAGTACCACAACCTAACACAATTTCTATCCCCTAAAATGCATAACTGCTTGCCATTGCATTCTGGTGCAACACAAACAAACAACGTCATATCCTCGGCTGTGTGATTGTCCCTCAGCCCTGTCTGCATCCTCAGCAGCATGTGGTCCTGTCTCTCCAGCCCCTGTCTGTCCTTGACATCATTGGGGACAGCTTCTATTGACTGCCTGGTGCACAGGTGACATGTCTACATTGTCATCCTCCTTACAAAGGTCTGAGAGCTTTGGTATACTTTTGTATACTGTACCTGAGAGTCCATCAGTGTCCTACAGACAGGGAGAGAGAGTTTAGAAAACAGACCTTGTATACTGTAGGTACGGTGCCTTCGGGAAAAGTAGTCAGACCCCTTGACCTTTTTCACATATTGTTACGTTGCAGCCTTTTTATATAATGGATTTACAAAATAAACATCCTCAGCAATCTACACACAATACCCCATAATGACACAGCGAAAACAGGTTTTTATATTTATTTTGCTAATTTATATAATATAAAAAACAGAAATACCTTATTGACATAAGTATGCAGACCCTTTGCTCTGAGAAAAATTAAATTAAATTCAATGGATTAGACATGATTTGGAAAGGCACACACCTTTCTATATAAGGTACCACAGTTGACAGTGCATATCAGAGCTAAAAACATGCCATAAGGTTGAAGGAATTGTCAGTAGAGCTCAGAGACAGGATTGTGTTGAGGCACAGATCTGGGGAAGGGTACCAAAAAATGTGTGTAGCATTGAAAGTCCCCAAGAACTCAGTTTGGAACCACCAAGACTCTTCCTAGAGCTGGCCATCCCGTCAAACTGAGCAATCGGGGGAGATCGGCCTTGGTCAGGAAGGTGACCAAGAACCCAATGGTCACTCTGACAGAGCTCTAGATTTCCTCTGTGGTGATGGGAGAACCTTCCAGAAGGACAACCATCTCTGCAGCACTCCACCAATCAGGCCTTTATGGTAGAGTGGCCAGACTGAAGCCCCTCCTCAGTAAAAGGCACTTGACAGCCCGCTTGAAGTTTGACAAAAGGCAACTAAAGACCTACAAGAAACAAGATTCTCTAGTTTGGAACCACCAAGACTCTTCCTAAAATGCCAATTGTCATCTCTGGAGGAAACCTGGCAACATCCCTATGGTGAAGCATGGTGGTGACAGCATCATGCTGTGGGGATGTTTTTCAGCAGCAGGGACTGGGAGACTAGTCAGGATTGAGGGAAAGATGAATGGAGCAAAGGACAGAGAGATCCTTGATAACAACCTGTTCCAGGCCGCTCAGGACCTCAGCAACGACCCTACGCACACAGCCAAGACAATCCAGGGGTGGCTTTGGGACAAATCTCTGAATGTCCTTGAGTGGCCCATCTAGAGCCCAGACTTGAACCTGATCGAACATCTCTGGAGAGACCTGAAGATAGCACTGCGTCGACGCTCCCCATCCAACCTGACAGAGCTTGAGAGGATCTGCAGATAAGAATGGGAGAACGCCCCAAATACAGGTGTGCCAAACTTGTAGCATCATACCCAAGAAGTGTGTGTGTGTGTGTGTGTGTGTGTGTGTGTGTGTATATACAGTATATCACAAAAGTGAGTATACCGCTCACATTTTTGTAAATATTTGAGTATACATTTTCATGTGACAACACTGAAGAAATTACACTTTGCTACAATGTAAAGTAGTGAGTGTACAGCTTGTACAACAGTGTACATTTGCTGTCCCTTCGAAATAACTCAACACACAGCCATTAATGTCTAAACCGCTGGCAACAAAAGTGAGTACACCCCTATGTGAAAATGTCCAAATTGGGCCCAAAGTGTCAATATTCTGTGTGGCCATCATCATTTTCCAGCACTGCCTTAACCCTCTTGGGCATGGAGGTCACCAGAGCTTCACAGGTTGCCACTGGAGTCCTCTTCCACTCCTCCATGACGACATCACGGATGTTAGAGAGCGATAGAAAACAGATCACGCAAATGTCACCATTTCAAAGAAAATTGTGCGGGTGCCCCGTGCCAGCCCCGGCACAATGCCTCCCTGTGCGGCTACCCATGTTGCCTATTCCTAAATCCTAAATCCGCTACTGCCCCAGGTTGTTGGAGGTAAGGGGAGACTGTATGAGTTGCCGACTCACTTTATCCATCCTGAGATCATCATGAAGTTACGCCATACACACTGAACAATAACAATGGGTTGAAGTATGTGCGTTGTTACGTTCCCCAGCAAGAAACCAAAAATTGGCACTCAAACCATCACTGGTAGGCTAGCCTAAGCCTCACCCCAACAACAACGGAATCAAAGACAAGATCAGACTGGAGTTCCACATTATACAAAGGAATTTCCATGCAACACATCTCCACGCCTTGTACTAACACACTGTAACCAGTTGCTGAAGTGTCAGACAAAGGCAACTCCTAACTGAAGGACAGTGTCTTGCAGTAGTATCTTCTTAACAGCATCTCTGCAGAGACACTCTTCTGAAACAAAGCGTTCATACACATCTGGTCTAAAATCTTGCTTAGGAGATACACCATTCCCAACCAGAGACGTAATGGGCTGCAGTGCTCCCACAAGAACAAACATTTCTCTCTCTTATTTTTCTGTTTCAACTCTCAGGACACTGAGAGACAATGTGTCCTTTCGCACTACAGTAATAACAAACTGTTGGATACGAAGAACCCGTTTTCTGCCGGTCTTTGTCTTTGGGCGCTGGGGAAAAAGACAAACCTCGCAGTAGGAGGTGACTTCTCTAGATTGCTTTTTGTGTAGTGATAACTACTGAATGCTTTGTTTGTAAAGGTAGTTTTATGTGCTTTCGTAGCAGAATCAGAATTTTTTAGGTAACATTTATAAATAAGATGTTTTATTCATTTTATAGCATGCGGGCATGTGGGCAAAGTTACGTGGGCCCAGAGAAAGGAGAGGTCTGGTTAGTCTTATCTGTGAATGTGTCTGTAAACTATTCCTAAACCATGTGAAGGGATGGTGTGATGAATGGGGAACCAGTTAGGTGGCGCCACAATGTCTGTGTGCCAGTCATTGTCTCTCTGTGATCTTGTCCATTAGGGGGTATATTTGATATATGCTAGTGGATGAGGTTTTGTTTTTGGTCCTGAGTGGTACCAAGAGCGAGATAAGAACATAGTTTAGGAGACAAAGCTGAACGATAATTTATAGCCAATGCTGTCGGGCTATGTGTGTCTTTGCTATAAAGGATCTCAGTTGCAATGTGTAAGCACTCTCAGATAATTAATTTATAGACACTGAATTGATCTGAGAGTCACAGGGTTGTGATGGAGCTCATAATAATTAAAGATGGACTTTATGATAACTCTGACTTGTGTGGTGGTTTGGTCTCATGATTTGGTAAATACAGGAAATTTCCACTACATTTGGCAATGATGAAGGGATGTGAATCTTCACTCGGTGACCGTTCCTGACTATCTAGGTAAATAAATCTTGCACGAGGGATCCCCCAAACTTGGGATCTTAGGGAAACCACACTTCGGGAACGAAGCAGATGGACCAACCTTAGATCTGAGAGGAAGCGAGCCGAGTGGATACCACATCTCAAACGGAGTTTTTTTTTAAAGAAAAAGGTGAGCGAACCACACACAGATTTGAAGTCAAGTTTTTTTTTAAATATGCCTGTTACGTATACTCTGAGCGTGAATTCCTTTGTAAGGAAGGCACCTTGGCGGCGTAAGCAGGGCCGAGTCAGAGGAGAGTAATCTGAGGGTTTGTGGACTCAAAAGATACTCTGCCACTGTCCGGTTGTGAGTGACCAAGAGCTGTCCTGACACTGAATTGATCACAGTGGGGTCTGTGGTGCGGTCTGTGGGGGCCAAGGTGACTGTGTGTTTCTGTGTGAAACATCGCACTTGGTGAAGCCCTATTGGAAGGACCTCATTCTGTGCATCTGTGTGATTGTCTAAGTGACCCTCAGAGGTGGTGAATTCCAATTATTTTAAATGTGCTAGCCAGGTATGCCCTGGGTTACTCTGTGTGAGTATTTTGTTATGGGATCACTAGGTAATAGTTGTCGGACCGTTCTGTGTGAGCGGGGTAGGTTGACTCTGTGTGGGTAACCTTTTAATGTTCTGATGTTCTGTGTGGACGTCTGACCAGTTCTGTGTGAACATCTGACCAATCCTGTGTGGGTGATCCTTAAAGTTCTGTGTGAGTACCTAAGATTTCTTAAGTTTTATATGGATTCTGTGAATTATTTGAAATTATGATAAATTGTATGTGTGTATAATCAATTACTAGAGATTTGATAAAGTAATGCTGAGAATAATTAGATACAATTTAAACCACCAATTCTTAGACGTACATTTTGAGTTGGTATCTTAAATCTTCTTGATACAACCCACCCCGCATGCGGGACCGTAATCATAGCCTCAAACTAATTAGCATAGCGCAGCGGCCATAAATATCCCTAGAAAATGTTCCTATTCATGAAAATCACAAATGAAATATATTGTTATTCACACTGTCATCTCAGATTTTCAAAATATGCTTTACAGCCAATGCTAGACAAGTATTTGTGTAAGTTTATCATAGCCTAGCATAGCATTATGCCCTGCTAGCAGCAGGCAACATTTTCACAGAAATAAGAAAAGCTTTCAAATTAAATCATTTACCTTTGAAGAACTTCGGATGTTTTCACTCAGGAGACTCCCAGTTAGATAGCAAATGTTCCTTTTTCCCGAAATAGCTCTGTTTGTTTTTCACGTTTGGCTGAGAAATCGACTGGAAAATGCAGTCACTACAACACCAAACCTTTTTCCAAATTAGCTCCATAATATCGACAGAAACATGGCAAACGTTGTTTATAATCAATCCTCAAGGTGTTCTTCACATATCTATTCGATAAAATATCCACCGGGACAATTGGTTTCTCATAAGTAGCGATTGGAAAAATGGCAACTTGTGTACTTTACGCAAGATTTTCTGCGGGAGCCATCATGTGACCACTTGCTCAATGTGGTCCCTTACGGCTATTCTTCAACATAAATGCGTAAAAAGACGTCACAATGCTGTAGACACGTTGGGGAATACATAGAAAGCATAAACTCATTCGTAGTGCATTCACATGCATATAAGGAGTCATTGGCATGCAGGGCTTTCAAAATATGGGTCACTTCCTGGTTGGATGTTAATCTGGGCTTCGCCTGTAACATCAGTTCTGTTGCACTCACAGACAATATCTTTGCAGTTTTGGAAACGTTAGAGTGTTTTCTATCCAAAGCTGTCAATTATATGCATAGTCAAGCATCTTGTCGTGACAAAATATCCAGTTTAAAACGGGAACGTTTTTTATCCAAAAATGAAAATACTGCCCCCTAGTTACAAAAGGTTAAACTAGTCTACAAAATCTGGGAAATTGAGCTCTAGAAACGGATTAGAGTGTCCAGTTTTGGTTATTTTACCCTAACGATGTAACTATAAAACGCATATCGGATTTTCTCCATCTGGGTGAAACATTTGAAACTAAACTGCCCTTAAGGTCTGAAAATGTTAGATTTTTTCTTCCCAGCATGAGAGAAGTTGCGGGATTTATTGAATAAACTGTTTTCCATAAAGTTAAAGAGAATTTGAGGGAATCTCAACGTAATTTATAATGTCGTACAAAGCCTAAAGTTTTCCATCAAACTAATTATCATTGCGTGATTAATGTGATGTAGTAAAGTAGTTGAAATATGTTGCATAAATAAACATAATCTACTTTTATTAAAAGGCGCAATATCTGTTTCCTAGTCATTAAATGTCTATTTTATTCTTTGATTGCTAATCTATTCATTTGGTATTTGAGAATCATAGCTGGAGTCACGTCTGTACTATTAAACTTGGGTTAGTTTTTGTTCTAGTCTGGCTGCTTGTTCTTCTTATTTTTGTTCTAGTCTGGCTGCTTGTTCTTCTTATTTTTGTTCTAGTCTGGCTGCATGTTCTTCTTGTTTTTGTTCTTGTTTGGCTGCACGTTCTTCTAGTTTTGGTTCTAGTCTGGCTGCATGTTCTTCTAGTTTTGGTTCTAGTCTGGCTGCATGTTCTTCTTGTTTTTGTTCTAGTCTGGCTGCATGTTCTTGTTTGTGTTCTTGTCTGGCTCAACGTTCTTCTTGTTTTGTTCTAGTCTGGCTGCATTTTTTTGTTCTAGTCTGGCTGCATGTTCTTGTTTGTGTTCTTGTCTGGCTCAACGTTCTTCTTGTTTTGTTCTAGTCTGGCTGCATTTTTTTGTTCTAGTCTGGCTGCATTTTTTTGTTCTAGTCTGGCTGCATGTTCTTCTTGTTTTTGTACTAGTCTGGCTGCATGTGCTTGTTTTTGTTCTAGTCTGACTCAACGTTCTTCTTGTTTTGTTCTAGTCTGGCTGCATGTTTTTGTTCTCGTCTGGCTGCCCATTCTTGTTTTTGTTCTAGTCTTGCTGCCCATTCTTCTTGTTTTTGTTCTAGTCTGGCTGCATGTTCTTCTTGTTTTTGTTCTAGTCTGGCTGCATGTTCTTCTTGTTTTTGTTCTAGTCTGGCTGCATGTTCTCCTTGTTTTTGTTCTAGTCTGGTTGCATGTTCTTCTTGTTTTTGTTCTCGTCTGGCTGCATGTTCTTCTTGTTTTTGTTCTAGTCTGGCTGCATGTTCTTGTTTTTGTTCTAGTCTGGCTGCATGTTCTTCTTGTTTTTGTTCTCATTTGGCTGCATGTTCTTCTAGTTTAGGTTCTAGTCTGGCTCTACATTCTTCTTGTTTGTGTTCTTGTCTGGCTGCATGTTCTTCTTGTTTTTGTTCTAGTCTGGCTGCATGTTCTTGTTTGTGTTCTTGTCTGGCTGCATGTTCTTCTTGTTTTTGTTCCAGTCTGGCTGCATGTTCTTCTTGTTTTTGTTGTAGTCTGGCTGAACGTTCTCCTTGTTTGTGTTCTAGTCTGGCTGAACGTTCTTCTTGTTTGTCTTCTAGTCTGGCTGCATTTTTTTTGTTCCAGTCTGGCTGCATGTTCTTCTTGTTTTTGTTGTAGTCTGGCTGAACGTTCTCCTTGTTTGTGTTCTAGTCTGGCTGCAAGTTCTTGTTTGTGTTCTAGTCTGGTTGAACGTTCTTCTTGTTTGTGTTCTAGTCTGGCAGCTAAAGGTCCACTGAAGTTTCAGTTGTGCACTTCTCAGGACCATCAGTCACGCCCTCACCTGAAGTGAGGACCTCCCATCTCTTCTTCAGTTAGTCGTTACCTAAGCTAACCGGAGCCGAAGAAAACGTTTTACATAAGAAATCTTAGTTTATTTATCAAATAAACTCAGCCAAGCATTTTTTGATGTTAGAAAGCATGTGAAGTTACATTGACGTAATCCAAGTTTCTTTCAGTTTATAAACTTGAATAGAAATATGAATAATTAAATATATACTGAACAAAAATATAAAAAAAACATGCAAAAATTTCAACGATTTGAATAAATAAATTGGATGCTAATGTATGGATTTCACGTGTCTGGTAATAAAAATATGTTATAAAGATATATTTCTGTTGGACACAGAAAGGTAGGGGTGTGGATCAGATAACCAGCCAGTATCTGGTGTGACCATTTGCCTCATGCTGCACGTCACATCTTCTTCACATAGAGTTGATCAGGTTGTTGATTGTGGCCAGTGGAATCTTGTCCCACTCCTCTTTAATGGCTGTGTGAAGTTGCTAACACATTTTATTTTATTTTATTTCACCTTTATTTAACCAGGTAGGCTAGTTGAGAACAAGTTCTCATTTGCAACTGCGACCTGGCCAAGATAAAGCTTAGCAGTGTGAGCAGACAACACAGAGTTACACATGGAGTAAACAATTAACAAGTCAATAACACAGTACAAAAAAGGCGAGTCTATATACATTGTGTGCAAAAGGCATGAGGAGGTAGGCGAATAATTACAACCTTGCAGATTAGCACTGGAGTGATAAATGATCAGATTGTTGATATTGGCAAGAACTGGAACACGTTGTCGTACATGTCAATCCAGAGCATCCCATACATGCTCAATGGGTGACATGTCTGGTGAGTAGACAGCCCATGGAAGAACTGGGGCATTTTCCGCTTCCAGGAATTGTGTACAGATCCTTGCAACATGGGGCCGAGCATTATCATGCTGCAACATGAGGTGATGGTGGCGGATGAATGGCATGACAATGGGCTTCAGGATTTTGTCATGGTATCTCTGTGCATTAACATTGCAATCAATAAAATGCAATTGAGTTCGTTGTCCATAGCGTATGCCTGCCCCTACTATAATCCCACCACCATCATGGGGCGCTCTGTTCATAACGTTGACATCAGCAAACAGTTGTCAGGCCACTTAGGCATACTGCCAAATTCTTTAAAACAGTGTTGGAGGTGGCTTATGGCAGAGAAATGAACATTACATTCTCCTGCAGTCAGCATGCCAATTGGGCAGTCCCTCAAAAGTTGAGAAATCTTTGGCATTGTGTGACAAAACTGCACATTTCAGTGTCTTTTTATTGTCCCCAGCACAAGGTGCACCTGTGTAATGATCATGCTGTTTAATCAGCTAGTTGATATGCCACACCTGTCAGGTGGATGGATTATCTTGGTAAAAGAGAAATGCTCACTAAAAGGGACATAATCAAATCTGTTCACAAATTTTAAGAGAAATACGCTTTTTGTACGTGTGGAAAATATCTGGATTCTGTTATTTCAGCTTATGAAACATGGAACCAACACATATATATGATTATATTTTTGTTCAGTGTATGATAAAACAGATCAAATCAAAACAATACTATGATTAAATTGAAGGAAAAGAGTTATAAAAACAGTGATAAAGAGCAATGCAGAAGAAAAAATAAGTCTTCAAAAGTAGATTTAACAACAAAAAATATTCATGCAATTTTCACTTCCCCAAACAAAATATTTTGTATAATTTCTGTTTGATATTTAACAGGCCGGAACTACAGGATCTAGCATATTACATTCAAAAGGCAATTTATAAACACGTATCTTGCATTTATTGCTATTGTATTAACAGGCTGTTTAAAAAACCTAAATTGAGAAGATTCCATTATGTTGTGTTTTGGTGATTAAATCAATGTTCTCATGGTATTTTACAGTAAACCTATATTTTGGATAAATTGTTATGTGGTGAAAGATGTCTCCAAACAAAATTAATGCACAAAAAACGGTTTTGAATATACTTGCTGCGTTAAAAGCGTTATCAGTATTGAGGTTGTACTACATTTTTTTATTATATTTCATTACAAGTAGCAGTGCGGACAAAGCAAGATATTTCCAGTGTTTCTTTAAAAAATCAGTCAAATCCAATCCCTTTACATCCGCAAATATCTCATTGGTGAAGCAGATTCCTCCAATCTCCTCCACCATTCTGTCTATCTTCGCTATCAGCTCTGTGACCTGAACTCTGTTTCCTATGGCTTTATTGTTGAGGACATGGTACCTCCCCCCACACTGCTCTACCACTCTACTGAGGTCTCTGTTCCCACCAATCAGCTTCTCTATACCTTTACCCTCTAAAGCATCTCCATGGGTGAAGAGGATGATGGAGTGCTTTGCCAGTCCTGACCCAAACACACTCTCTAGAGTTTCAATAGCTTGTTTTTCCTGCTCTGTGAACCTGTCATTCACTCGCAAAACTATGAGGAAGGCATGAGGCCCTGGGCTAGACTCATAAATGCTCGTACCAATCTCCTTTGCAAATTCGTCAGCAGTAAGCTTTGTGTCAAACAGTCCTGGAGTGTCAACCACACTGACATCCCTCCCATCTACTGCTGCCTGTTTCCTTTCTGTTTTATGTGTTACAGAGGACCAGTTCAGTTCAGAATGGAAACTCGTCCCACCAAGGATGGTGTTTCCTGATGCACTCTTCCCAGTACCGGTTTTTCCAAGCAGAACAATCCTTCTCTCTGGGCGATTCATGATGGAGGAGCTCCTTGAAACTGTTGAATCTGTATAGAGAAATACATCACATTTGATAAACTGATACTGTACAATGACTACCATCTCATCCCCTATACAGGCAGTTATTGGTGCACTGAATAATGATTTAAGTCTGGTGTTTAAATCTTTATGGTGAGTTCAGGTGGGATTTGTACAAACTCAGGAGCTCTTGTACGCAAGTCAACTTATTAAAGCTTCAATCTAGGATTTTGGAAGCTGTTCAAGAGTAATTTCAATTCTTAATTTGCATTAATTCTTGAAGAATACCACTTATAAATGGGGGGGGGGGGGGGTAATTAGTCGACGTTGTTATCCCAGATTGTATAGCTTTAACCATAAGTCTAGAGGGGTCTATCACCGCATTTTATGCTTCAAATGCTTCCTGTCATCACTAAATGGGTAGTGTATTTGAATATGACTATTTTTAACACAAAAGAACATCTGATTAATTCAATATTCAATCAATCTTCCTCAAGTATATATCAACAGATATTCGAGCTTTCAAACCTCAATAGCTTTCAAACCACTTGAGCCACAGACTCCAAATAAGTGTCATGATGTTGGAAACATTGCACACAACATTGCACAGTTATTATTTTCAAGATTTGGACATTCATTCGCTTTCTAAAGCCAATAAACTGGAAGAAATGTGAGCAGCATTTTGTAATCCTTGTTGAATTAGCTAGTAAGCATAAACAAAATACAAACTTGTTTTACATTTGAATTTCAATAGCTCTTTGGTCATGTGACCCACTGGACTCAAACAAGGAAAATAGAAAATAGACAAACTAAAGGGTGTGCAGTGTGTAGGCCGACTGACTGTACATTCTGAAACTTGTTTGAGGTCAGTAGGTCATGTGACCAAGGAGCTATTGAAATTCTAAAGATTACGAAATTTATGTAAAATCGTGTGAAATGAAAAAGGACACACACAAACTAAAGGGTGTGCAATATAGAAGGGTAGTCAGTGGACATTCTGAACCTTGTTTGAGGTCAGTAGGTCACATGACCAAGGATCTATTGAAATTCAAATGTAAAAAAAAAAAAAAAAAATAGTGTGAGATGTAAATCGACAAAAAAAGATTGTGCAATATGTGTCTATGCTCTCAGGTTAGCTAGAACCAGTTTTGAACGTTTTAGGAGTAATGGTTAAAGAGCTATTGAAATTTGAAAAATTTGATTTGTCACTATGTTGATGGTCCCTAACTGCTGTTGGTGGACTTAAGGAAATAACTTCTCTACTAACGTGAATTGAAAGTGAAATCTACTGTAGACCGTACTAGGCTACTGATAATCTAGTCTTCTAATTTACATTAATCATTAATCATTCAAATAAATAACAACTTACCTACTTTCGTGTTAGGCTATGTATCTTCAACGGCAGCAACAGTTTGACTTTAAGCCTTGAGTGTTCTTATTTTATCTGTCACTGAAACCACTCCCAGGCCTATAGGCAAATCATTCATAAACGTAGCCTGCTGAGGCCAGTAAACAATCTAAGGCGCATTGTGGGCAAACACACTGTAGGCTATAGGCTACTGTCTGCACTTTTTAAAATGCAATTTCCATTACACAAATGCGGAAGATTTTGGCTCAAGCCTAAATTACCTTTAAAATGCATGTGCTCTGCCCTTGTTGACAATGAGCTCTCCCGGCCAGCCAATTCAGGGCCAATTCGAAAAGTATTGTTTGAAATGTTCACTACAATCTTAGCCGGCTGCAGATAATGATCAGCTAGGGGGGAGTCTAATTTTCAACATTTTGAGGTAGAATTCAAGATCAGGGAATATATTAAATGTACAGGCTACAATGTGGGGAACTCATGCTTGGTAATAACTACATGTACAGTGGGGAGAACAAGTATTTGATGCACTGCCGATTTTGCAGGTTTTCCCTACTTACAAAGCATGTAGAGGTCTGTAATTTTTATTATAGGTACACTTTAACTGTGAGAGACGGAAACTAAAACAAAAATCCAGAAAATCACATTGTATGATTTTTAAGTAATTAATTAGCATTGTATTGCATGCAATACGTATTTGATCACCTACCAACCAGTAAGAATTCCTGCTCTCACAGACCTGTTAGTTATTCTTTAAGAAGCCCTCCTGTTCTCTACTCATTACCTGTATTAACTGCACCTGTTTGAACTCGTTAACTGTATAAAAGACACCTGTCACCTTGTTCTCTCCTCTGTACATACGACTCATTGATACCGTTCAGTGTTTTGAAGTCAAAATCAAATTGTATTGGTCACATACACATGTTTAGCAGATGTTAGTTGAGGTAATATGTACATGTAGGTAGAGTTAAAGTGACTATGTATAGATAATAAACAGAGTAGCAGCATCGCAGGAGCCTGAAGCCACAGACTGGCCAAACTCGTGTTTCT
The DNA here is from genome assembly GCF_036934945.1 of Oncorhynchus masou masou. Taxonomy (NCBI): domain Eukaryota; kingdom Metazoa; phylum Chordata; class Actinopteri; order Salmoniformes; family Salmonidae; genus Oncorhynchus; species Oncorhynchus masou. Next base: position 8,364,026 of record NC_088219.1, read on the forward strand.
AAAAATGATTTTAAAGGCACTAATAAGAAGTTGAATTTGTATTTAATTCTAAGTAAGTCACAGCTATATGCACAATTTATAAATTATAATGATTTGATACAATACAATGCTTTTTAAATGCTGTGCGCTTTATATCCCTACCAGCCTATTGCATCACACTTGCAAATGCTTCACAATGTATTTCTTTGTAGGCTATAGACTTAAAATAAATAATAATTAATTTTTGCTCCCTTTTAGGCTCCCGGTCTAGCTCCTGACCTATTTAGAGTGTTTATATGCTGTTTAATATGAAATTGTTTGTTTCCAACATTCACCTTTTCATGTTTATTCAAATACTTTTCATTCAAATCCATATGGTTTGGTTTCAATACTTAAAAAGCAAATTGGTTGGTCCACAAAAATAGATGGTATTGGTTAAATTGTGATTTTAATGAATGGAGAGAATTATTTTTTAGCGGAGTGGTAGAAAAGGACATTGAGCGGACTCGATGAGCGATGAACAGGATAACCAACTGCTCAACTCCACTCACATACTCTAGTAATGTAACAAATATGGAAAAAGTTAAGGGCTCTGAATGCTTTCCGAATGCACTGTATTGGTGGCTGAAGCATGTTATGGGTATGCTTGTACCTAAGGAGTTTAAGGAGTTTTTCAGAATAAAAAAGAAACGTAATGGAACTAAGCACAGGCAAAATCCTAGAGGAAAACCTGGTTCAGTCTGCTTTCCACCAGACACTGGGAGATTAATTCACCTTTCAGCAGGAAAATAACCTAACAACACAAGGCCAAATCTACTCTGGAGTTGCAAATCAAGAAGACAGTGAATGTTTTTGAGTGACCGAGTTACAGTTTTGACTTAAAACTACTTGAAAATCTATGGCGAGACCTGAAAATGGTTGTGTAGCAATGACCAACAACCAATTTGACAGAGCTTGAAGATTTTTAAAAGAATAATGGGCAAATGTAACACAATCCAGGTATGGCTTAACTTTCCTTAACTTTTTCTATTCATTCTCTATGGTAAGTCTTATCACTACAGGTGTAATATATTTATGTCCACTGGTTGGTTTTGTGGTGCTGTTCCACTCCCCCATATGCCAGTTGAAAGGCCCCGCAGCTACAAGCCATGTTCAGTAATGGAAAAAGTGGTTTGTGATGTTATTAGATAAGCAAATGTAATAATTGATTTTGAGAATAAAACTTTAGCTGCATTGTTCCTCTCTAGGTTTCTTCCTAGGTTTGGCCTTTCTAGGGAGTTTTTCCTAGCCACTGTGCTTCTACACCTGCATTGCTTGCTGTTTGGGGTTTTAGGCTGGGTTTCTGTACAGCACTTTGAGATATCAGCTGATGTACGAAGGGCTATATAAATAAATTTGATTTAATTTGATCTCACACTCACAATCTGTAAATGATTTGTAGAGAAGTACGTTAATGGATTCTGCCAACTGCAAGTGATATTATTCGATGGAAAATTTTGTCAGTTGAAGTTGATTGGTGCTCAGTGTTAATTATGATAAATATATGAAAATTAATCCAGAATTGGAAAGCCATTTTGAAATATATTAATATAATTTTTTATATCAATAATTGTATTTTTTATATCAAATATAACATAATTGTTATATAAAAAATGTAAATATCAATTTCTATAATTCAAATTTTTGATATCGATAATTACATTTTTGATACACTGCTCAAAAAAATAAAGGGAACACTAAAATAACACATCCTAGATCTGAATGAATGAAATATTCTTATTAAATACTTTTTTCTTTACATAGTTGAATGTGCTGACAACAAAATCACACAAAAATTATCAATGGAAATCAAATTTATCAACCCATGGAGGTCTGGATTTGGAGTCACACTCAAAATTAAAGTGGAAAACCGCACTACAGGCTGATACAACTTTGATGTAATGTCCTTAAAACCAGTCAAAATGAGGCTCAGTAGTGTGTGTGGCCTCCACGTGCCTGTATGACCTCCCTACAACGCCTGGGCATGCTCCTGATGAGGTGGCGGATGGTCTCCTGAGGGATCTCCTCCCAGACCTGGACTAAAGCATCCACCAACCTCTGGACAGTCTGTGGTGCAACGTGGCGTTGGTGGATGGGGCGAGACATGATGTACCAGATGTGCTCAATTGGATTCAGGTCTGGGGAACGGACGGCCAGTCCATAGCATCGATGCCTTCCTCTTGCAGGAACTGCTGACACACTCCAGCCACATGAGGTCTAGCATTGTCTTGCATTAAGAGGAAACCAGGGCCAACCGCACCAGCATATGGTCTCACAAGGGGTCTGAGGATCTCATCTCAGTACCTAATGGCAGTCAGGCTACCTCTGGCGAGCACATGGAGGGCTGTGCGCCCCCCCCAAAGAAATGCCACCCCACACCATGACTGACCCACCGCCAAACCAGTCATGCTGGAGGATGTTGCAGGCAGCAGAATGTTCTCCACGGCGTCTCCAGAATCTGTCACGTCTGTCACATGTGCTCAGTGTGAACCTGCTTTCATCTGTGACGAGCACAGGGTGCCCAGTGGCGAATTTGCCAATCTTGGTGTTCTCTGGAAAATGCCAAACATCCTGCACGGTGTTGGGCTGTAAGCACAACCTCCACCTGTGGACGTCGGGCCCTCCTACCACCCTCATGGAGTCTGTTTCTGACCGTTTGAGCAGACACATGCACATTTGTGGCCTGCTGGAGGTCATTTTGCAGGGCTCTGGCAGTGCTCCTCCTGCTCCTCCTTGCACAAAGGCGGAGGTAGCGGTCCTGCTGAGTTGTTGCCCTCCTACGGCCTCCTCCACGTCTCCCGATGTAGTGGCCTGTCTCCTGGTAGCGCCTCCATGCTCTGGACACTACGCTGACAGACACAGCAAACCTTCTTGCCACAGCTCGCATTGATGTGCCATCCTGGATGAGCTGCACTACCTGAGCCACTTGTGTGGGTTGTCGACTCTGTCTCATGCTACCACTAGAGTGAAAGCACCGCCAGCATTCAAAAGTGACCAAAACATCAGCCAGGAAGCATAGGAACTGAGAAGTGGTCTGTGGTCACCACCTGCAGAACCACTCCTTTATTGAGGGTGTCTTGCTAATTGCCTATAATTTCCACCTGTTGTCTATTCCATTTGCACAACAGCATGTGAAATGTATTGTCAACCAGTGTTGCTTCCTAAGTGGACAGTTTGATTTCACAGAAGTGTGATTGACTTGGAGTTACATTGTGTTGTTTAAGTGTTCCCTTTATTTTTTTGAGCAGTGTATAAATAATTCCCCATAGGATTCAATTATGGAAAGCTGTTTTAACATACAGAACCAGTCAAAGGTCTTTGTCTTCTCTTCGGTAAACTTCCGATTTCAACTGTATGTAGGAGTATGCAAAACGTCCTGCACGAGTAGGAGTACACATACTCATTCCAGGGTTTTTCTACATAGAATTCAAGGCACACTTAACCAGCATGGCTACCACAGCATTCTGCAGTGATACACCATCCCATCTGGTTTGCGTTTAGTGGGACTATCATTTGTTTTTTCAACAGGACAATGACACAAAACACACCTACAGGCTGTGTAAGGGCTATTTGACCAAGAAGGAGAGTGATGGAGTGCTGCATCAGATGACCTGGCCTCCACAATCACCTGACCTCAACCCAATTGAGATGGTTTGGGATGAGTTTGACCACAGAGTGAAGGAAAAACAGCCAACAAGTTTTCAGCATATGTGGGATCTTCAAGACTATTGGAAAAGCATTCCTCATGAAGCTGGTAGAGAGAATGCCAAGAGTGTACAAAATGTCATCAAAGCAAAGGGTGGAATCTGAAGAATCTCAAGTATAACGTATATTTTGAATTGTTTAACATTTTTTTTGGTTACTCCATGCTTCCATATGTGTTATTTCATAGTTTTGATGACTTCACTATTATTCTACAATGTGTAGATGTGTCCAAACGTTTGACTGGTACTGTACATACATAGATTTTTTATATATATATATATATATATATATATATATATATATATATATATATATATATATATATATATATATATATATATATATATATAATTAATATTATTTTTTACATCAGTCATAGACATTTGTTATATCGATACTTAAAAATTGTGAATACAAATGATATAATAATCCTTCATGGAGGAAGGATTAATTTGCATACTCCTACATACAGTTGAAATCGGAAGTTTACCGAAGAGAAGACAAAGACATTTGAACTCAGTTTTTCACATCCTGACATTTAATCCTTGTAACAATTCCCTGTCTTAGGTCAGTTAGGATCACCACTTTATTTTAAGAATGTGAAATGTCAGAATAATAGTAGAGAATTATTTATTTCAGCTTTTATTTCTTTCATCACATTCCCAGTGGGTCGGGAAGTTTACATACACTCAATTAGTATTTGGTAGCATTGCTTTTAAATAGTTTAACTTGGGTCAAACGTTTCGGGTAGCCTTCCACAAGCTTCCCACAATAAGTCAATAAGTTGAGTGAATTTTGGCCCATTCCTCATGAAAGAGCTGGTGTAACTGAGTCAGGTTTGTAGGCATCCTTGCTCGCACACACTTGTTAAGTTCTGTCCACACATTTTCTAGGATTGAGGTCAGGGCTTTGTGATGGCCACTCCAATACCTTGACTTTGTTGTCCTTAAGCCATTTTGCCACAACTTTGGAAGTATGCTTGGGGTCATTGTCCATTTGGAAGACCCATTTGCGATCAAGCTTTAAATTTCTCACTAATGTCTGGAGATGTTGCTTCAATATATCCACATAATTTTCAATTCCTCATGATGCCATCTGTTTTGTGAAGTGCACCCCACAAGGACTTGTTTTACTGTGGATTTAGATTCTTTTGTACCTGTTTCTTCCAGAATCTTCACAGGGTCTTTCTTCATGTTCTTTGCTGTTGTTCTGGAATTGATTTGCACTTTTCGCACCAAAGTACGTTCATCTCTAGGATACAGAACGCGTCTCCTTCCTGAACGGTGTGACGGCTGCATGGTCCCATGGTGTTTATACTTGCGTACTATTCTTTGTACAGATGAACGTGGTCCCTTCAGGCGTTTGGAAATTGCTCCCAAGGATTAACCAGACTTGTGAAGCTTCTGGTCAGCGGGGTGGTGGCACCGGGATCCTCATCTCTCCCAAGTGGTCATTCTCTCTTTCTCCCCTTACCCATCTGTCTATCGCCTCCTTTGAATTCCATGCTGTCACAGTTGCCAGCCCTTTCAAGCTTAACTTCCTTATCATTTATCGCCCTCCAGGTTCCCTCGGAGAGTTCATCAATGAGCTTGATGCCTTGATAAGCTCCTTTCCTGAGGACGGCTCACCTCTCACAGTCCTGGGCGACTTTAACCTCCCCACGTCTACCTTTGACTCATTCCTCTCTGCCTCCTTCTTTCCACTCCTCTCCTCTTTTGACCTCACCCTCTCACCTTCCCCCCCTACTCACAAGGCAGGCAATACGCTTGACCTCATCTTTACTAGATGCTGTTCTTCCACTAACCTCATTGCAACTCCCCTCCAAGTCTCCGACCACTACCTTGTATCCTTTTCCCTCTCGCTCTCATCCAACACTTCCCACACTGCCCCTACTCGGATGGTATCGCGCCGTCCCAACCTTCGCGCTCTCTCCCCCGCTACTCTCTCCTCTTCCATCCTATCATCTCTTCCCTCTGCTCAAACCTTCTCCAACCTATCTCCTGATTCTGCCTCCTCAACCCTCCTCTCTTCCCTTTCTGCATCCTTTGACTCTCTATGTCCCCTATCCTCCAGGCCGGCTCGGTCCTCCCCTCCCGCTCCGTGGCTCGGCGACTCATTGCGAGCTCACAGAACAGGGCTCCGGGCAGCCGAGCGGAAATGGAGGAAAACTCGCCTCCCTGCGGACCTGGCATCCTTTCACTCCCTCCTCTCTACATTTTCCTCCTCTGTCTCTGCTCTCTGCTGCTAAAGTCACTTTCTACCACTCTAAATTCCAAGCATCTGCCTCTAACCCTAGGAAGCTCTTTGCCACCTTCTCCTCCCTCCTGAATCCCCCCCCCTCCTCCCTCTCTGCAGATGACTTCGTCAACCATTTTGAAAAGAAGGTCGACGACATCCGATCCTCGTTTGCTAAGTCAAACGACACCGCTGGTTCTGCTCACACTGCCCTACCCTGTGCTCTGACCTCTTTCTCCCCTCTCTCTCCAGATGAAATCTCGCTTCTTGTGACGGCCGGCCGCCCAACAACCTGCCCGCTTGACCCTATCCCCTCCTCTCTTCTCCAGACCATTTCCGGAGACCTTCTCCTTACCTCACCTCGCTCATCAACTCATCCCTGACCGCTGGCTACGTCCCTTCCGTCTTCAAGAGAGCGAGAGTTGCACCCCTTCTGAAAAAACCTACACTCGATCCCTCCGATGTCAACAACTACAGACCAGTATCCCTTCTTTCTTTTCTCTCCAAAACTCTTGAACGTGCCGTCCTTGGCCAGCTCTCCCGCTATCTCTCTCAGAATGACCTTCTTGATCCAAATCAGTCAGGTTTCAAGACTAGTCATTCAACTGAGACTGCTCTTCTCTGTATCACGGAGGCGCTCCGCACTGCTAAAGCTAACTCTCTCTCCTCTGCTCTCATCCTTCTAGACCTATCGGCTGCCTTCGATACTGTGAACCATCAGATCCTCCTCTCCACCCTCTCCGAGTTGGGCATCTCCGGCGCGGCCCACGCTTGGATTGCGTCCTACCTGACAGGTCGCTCCTACCAGGTGGCGTGGCGAGAATCTGTCTCCTCGCCACGCGCTCTCACCACTGGTGTCCCCCAGGGCTCTGTTCTAGGCCCTCTCCTATTCTCGCTATACACCAAGTCACTTGGCTCTGTCATAACCTCACATGGTCTCTCCTATCATTGCTATGCAGACGACACACAATTAATCTTCTCCTTTCCCCCTTCTGATGACCAGGTGGCGAATCGCATCTCTGCATGTCTGGCAGACATATCAGTGTGGATGACGGATCACCACCTCAAGCTGAACCTCGGCAAGACGGAGCTGCTCTTCCTCCCGGGGAAGGACTGCCCGTTCCATGATCTCGCCATCACGGTTGACAACTCCATTGTGTCCTCCTCCCAGAGCGCTAAGAACCTTGGCGTGATCCTGGACAACACCCTGTCGTTCTCAACTAACATCAAGGCGGTGGCCCGTTCCTGTAGGTTCATGCTCTACAACATCCGCAGAGTACGACCCTGCCTCACACAGGAAGCGGCACAGGTCCTAATCCAGGCACTTGTCATCTCCCGTCTGGATTACTGCAACTCGCTGTTGGCTGGGCTCCCTGCCTGTGCCATTAAACCCCTACAACTCATCCAGAATGCCGCAGCCCGTCTGGTGTTCAACCTTCCCAAGTTCTCTCACGTCACCCCGCTCCTCCGCTCTCTCCACTGGCTTCCAGTTGAAGCTCGCATCCGCTACAAGACCATGGTGCTTGCCTACGGAGCTGTGAGGGGAACGGCACCGCAGTACCTCCAGGCTCTGATCAGGCCCTACACCCAAACAAGGGCACTGCGTTCATCCACCTCTGGCCTGCTCGCCTCCCTACCACTGAGGAAGTACAGTTCCCGCTCAGCCCAGTCAAAACTGTTCGCTGCTCTGGCCCCCCAATGGTGGAACAAACTCCCTCACGACGCCAGGACAGCGGAGTCAATCACCACCTTCCGGAGACCCCTGAAACCCCACCTCTTTAAGGAATACCTAGGATAGGATAAAGTAATCCTTCTCCCCCCCCTTAAATGATTTAGATGCACTATTGTAAAGTGGCTGTTCCACTGGATGTCATAAGGTGAATTCACCAATTTGTAAGTCGCTCTGGATAAGAGCGTCTGCCAAATGACTTAAATGTAAATGTAAATGAAGGTCTACAATTTTTTTCTGAGGTCTTGGCTGATTTCTTTTGATTTTCCCATGATGTCAAGCAAAGAGGCACTGAGTTTGAAGGTAGGCCTTGAAATGCATCCACAGGTTCATATCCAATTGACTCAAATGATGTCAATTAGCCTATCAGAAGCTTCTAAAGCCATGACATAATTTTCTGGAATTTTCCAAGCTGTTTAAAGGCACAGCCAACTTAGTGTATGTCACGATCGTGGTAAGGAGTGAACCAAAATGCGGCGTGGTATGTGTTCATGATGATTTAATAAAAGAAAACACTGAATACAAACTATACAAAAACAAACTTATAACCGTGAAGCTATAACGAGAACTGTGCTGACACAAGCAACTAACATAGACAATCACCCACAACCCAAAATGACAAAACAGGCTACCTAAATATGGTTCCCAATCAGAGACAATGACTAACACCTGCCTCTGATTGAGAACCATATCAGGCCAAACACAGAAACAGACAAGCTAGACATCCAACATAGAATGCCCACTAAGATCACACCCTGACCAAACAAAACATAGAAACATACAAAGCAAACTATGGTCAGGGTGTGACAGTGTATGTAAACTTCTGACCCACTGGAATTGTGAAATAGTGAATTATAAGTGAAATAATCTGTCTGTAAATAATTGTTGGAAAAATGACTTGTGTCATGCACAAATGTCCTAACCGACTTACCAAAACGAAAGTTTTTTTTAAAAGAAATTTGTGGAGTGGTTGAAAAACATGTTTGAAATGACTCCAACCTAAGTGTATGTAAACTTTCGACTTCAACTGTATATGATTTTGCCTTTTACTTTTGTAGAGCAGTGTGAAATTAAGTCGTACTCCAAAAAATGGATCAGAAAACCAGTCACTATGACCAATATTTGCCTCATGCAGCGCGACATCTCTTTCGCATAGAGTTGATCAGGCTGTTGATTGTGGGCTGTGGAATGTTGTCCCACTCCTCTTCAGGAGTTGCTGGATATTGACGTGAACTGGAACAAGCTGTCGTACACATCGATCCAGAGTGTCCCAAACATGCTCAATGGGTGACATGTCTGGTGAGTAATGCAGACCATGGAAGAACTGAGACATTCCAGGAATTCTATACAGATCCTTATGACAGTGTATTAACATGCTGAAACATGAGGTGATGGCAGTGGATGAATGGCAAGCAATGGGCCTTTGGATCTCGTCACGATATCTCTGTGTATTCAAATTGCCATCGATAAAATGCAATTGTATTCATTGTTTGTAGCTTATGCCTGCCCATACCATAACCACACCGCAACCTTTGGGCACTCTGTTCACAATGTTGACATCAGCAAATCGCTCGCCCACACAACACCATACACGTGGTCTGCGGTTGTGAGGCCGGTTGGAAGTACTGCCAAATTCTTGAAAACGACGTTGGAGGCGGCTTATGGTAGAGAAATTAACATTTAATTCAGTGGCACAGCTCTGGTGGACATTCCTGCAGTCATCATGCCAATTGCACGCTCCCTCAACTTCAGACATCTGTGACATCGTGTTGTGTGACAAAACTGCAGATTTCAGAGTGGCCTTTTATTTTCCCCAGCACAAGGTGCACCTGTGTACCTTGATCTGCCACAACTGTCATTGAAGACACAAAGATAAGTTGTGCTATTTGTATTTGAGCAATATGATTAGCCGTTCATTCATGCACCACTACAATGGAACCTTTGATTTGACAGCCTGCACATGTACAGTTCAGTGTGAGAGGACCCAATGAAGTGTTTCTGCGTATGAGCTCGCGTCGCCCAGCCTACAAGTCTGATTGGGATTTCTATTGGAGACGCAGTTTTAGCCTATCTTCATAGTGTCTTTGCTTTAGTTTTTGTCTTGGCAAGCATACTGTAGCCAGGGCGAAATCTCATTTGGAAAGCAGTTATCATAATAAGTATCAAAGTAAATGTAATTGCTAAAATATACTTAAGTATTAAAAGTATTCACGATTTCAAATACCTTATATTAAGCAAACCAGAGAGCACAATATTATTTTTTATTATTTACGGACAGCCAGGGGCACACTCCAACACTCAGATATCATTTACAAACAAAGCATGTGTGTTCAGTGAGTCCTCCAGTTCAGATGCAGTAGGGATGACCAGGGATGTTCTCTTGACAAGTGCGTGAATTAGACCATTTTCCTGTCCTGCTAAGCATTCTAAACGTAACCAGTACTTTTGGGTGTCAGGGAAAATAGTGTAAATATAGTAAGAAGTACATTATTTTTCTTTGGGAATGTAGTGAAGTAAAAGTAAAAGTTGTCAAAAATATAAATAGTAAATTAAAGAAAAGATACCACAAAAAACTACTTAAGTAAAAATACTTTACTGAGCAAAGGGTCTGAATACTTATGTAAATATGATATTTCAGTTTATTTTATAAATTTGTAAACATTTCTTAAAACCTGTTTTTGCTTTGTCAGTATGGGGTTTTGTGTATAAATTGATGAGGGAAAAAACTATTGAATCCATTTTGTAATAAGACTGTAACGAAACATAATGTGGAAAAAGTCAAGAGGAGTGAATACTTTCTGCATATTAGTGTTTAATTTTTCAGAAATGTTTTACAAATGTTAGAATTGTTCTTCCACTTTGGCATAACAGACTATTTTGTGTAGATCGTTGACATAAAAATGAGAATTAAATACAATTTTATACCACCTTGTAACACAACAAAATGTGGAAAAAGTCAAGGGGTGTGAATATTTTCAGAATGCACTGTATTCAGGAACAATGTGATGTTAACCAAATCAAGGAAAGCCCTTTTCTGATCTACAAGGAAAATGGCCATGATATTTGGTTTCAACCTAATCTTAGAACCTTCACTCCCATCAAAGAGAATTACATCCCTATATGCCGCCTGAATCTAACAAAAAGCCAAAGGTCAGATCTGGCACCCTCCCTCTGGCTATAGAGATGCATAGATTTAACAGAGTGTCTAAAGAGAAGATCATTTTACTACTGTGTGATCTTGATGAAATCAAAACAACATTTATTTTGTGTTTTATTTTTGTGTTTTATTGACAATCTAACTTGAAGTATACTGCTTACAGGACGAGTAGAGGCTTGAATTATGTTTCAGACAGTTTCAGACAGGGCATGTTTGAGATTGCTCAGTTTGTTCACAATGATTGGAGGACAGGGAGAAATGAACGGGTTGTGTGGCTGGATGGTAGCTGGTTGTGTGGCTGGATGGAAGCTAGTTGTGTGGCTGGATGGTAGCTGGTTGTGTAGGGTGGCTGGATGGTAGCTGGTTGTGTAGGGTGGCTGGATGGTAGCTGGTTGTGTAGGATGGCTGGATGGTAGCTGGTTGTGAAGTGTGGCTGGATAGTAGCTGGTTGTGTAGGGTGGCTGGATGGTAGCTGGTTGTGTAGGGTGGCTGGATTGTAGCTGGATGTTTAGGGTGGCTGGATGGTAGCTGGTTGTGTAGGATGGCTGGATGGTAGCTGGTTGTGTAGGGTGGCTGGATGGTAGCTGGTTGTGTAGGGTGGCTGGATAGTAGCTGGTTGTGTGGCTGGATTGTAGCTGGTTGTGTAGGGTGGCTGGATGGTAGCTGGTTGTGTGGCTGGATGGTAGCTGGTTGCGTAGTGTGGCTGGATGGTAGCTGGATGTGTAGGGTGGCTGGATGGTAGCTGGTTGTGTAGGGTGGCTGGATTGTAGCTGGATGTTTAGGGTGGCTGGATGGTAGCTGGTTGTGTAGGATGGCTGGATGGTAGCTGGATGTGTAGGGTGGCTGGATGGTAGCTGGTTGTGTAGGGTGGCTGGATAGTAGCTGGTTGTGTGGCTGGATTGTAGCTGGTTGTGTAGGGTGGCTGGATGGTAGCTGGTTGTGTGGCTGGATGGAAGCTAGTTGTGTGGCTGGATGGTAGCTGGTTGTGTAGTGTGGCTGGATGGTAGCTGGTTGTGTAGTGTGGCTGGATGGTAGCTGGATGTGTAGGGTGGCTGGATGGTAGCTGGTTGTGTAGTGTGGCTGGATGATCGCTGGTTGTGTTGCTGGATGGTAGCTGGTTCTGTGGCTGGAAGGTAGCCGGTTGTGTAGTGTGGCTGGATGGTAGCTGGTTCTGTAGTGTGGCTGGATGGTAGCTGGATGTGTAGGGTGGCTGGATGGTAGCTGGTTGTGTAGGGTGGCTGGATGGTAGCTGGTTGTGTGGCTGGATTGTAGCTGGTTGTGTAGGGTGGCTGGATGGTAGCTGGTTGTGTGGCTGGATTGTAGCTGGTTGTGTAGGGTGGCTGGATGGTAGCTGGTTGTGTAGGGTGGCTGGATGGTAGCTGGTTGTGTGGCTGGATTGTAGCTGGTTGTGTAGGGTGGCTGGATGGTAGCTGGATGTGTGGCTGGATGGTAGCTGTATGTGTAGGGTGGCTGGATGGTAGCTGGTTGTGTAGGATGGCTGGATGGTAGCTGGTTGTGTAGGGTGGCTGGATGGTAGCTGGTTGTGTAGGGTGGCTGGATAGTAGCTGGTTGTGTGGCTGGATTGTAGCTGGTTGTGTAGGGTGGCTGGATGGTAGTTGGTTGTGTGGCTGGATGGTAGCTGGTTGCGTAGTGTGGCTGGATGGTAGCTGGATGTGTAGGGTGGCTGGATGGTAGCTGGTAGTGTAGGGTGGCTGGATAGTAGCTGGTTGTGTGGCTGGATGGTAGCTGGTTGTGTAGGGTGGCTGGATGGTAGCTGGTTGTGTAGTGTGGCTGGATGATCGCTGGTTGTGTAGGGTGGCTGGTTGTGTTGCTGGATGGTAGCTGGTTCTGTGGCTGGATGGTAGCTGGTTGTGTAGGGTGGCTGGATGGTAGCTGGTTGTGTAGGGTGGCTGGATAGTAGCTGGTTGTGTGGCTGGATTGTAGCTGGTTGTGTAGTGTGGCTGGATGGTAGCTGGATGTGTAGGGTGGCTGGATGGTAGCTGGTAGTGTAGGGTGGCTGGATGGTAGCTGGTAGTGTAGGGTGGCTGGATGGTAGCTGGTTGTGTAGGGTGGCTGGATGGTAGCTGGTAGTGTAGGGTGGCTGGATGGTAGCTGGTTGTGTAGGGTGGCTGGTTGTGTTGCTGGATGGTAGCTGGTTCTGTGGCTGGAAGGTAGCCGGTTGTGTAGTGTGGCTGGATGGTAGCTGGATGTGTAGGGTGGCTGGATGGTAGCTGGATGTGTAGGGTGGCTGGATGGTAGCTGGTTGTGTAGGGTGGCTGGACGGTAGCTGGTTGTGTGGCTGGATTGTAGCTGGTTGTGTAGGGTGGCTGGATGGTAGCTGGTTGTGTGGCTGGATTGTAGCTGGTTGTGTAGGGTGGCTGGATGGATGGTAGCTGGTTGTGTGGCTGGATTGTAGCTGGTTGTGTAGGGTGGCTGGATGGTAGCTGGTTGTGTAGGGTGGCTGGATGGTAGCTGGTTGTGTGGCTGGATTGTAGCTGGTTGTGTAGGGTGGCTGGATGGATGGTAGCTGGTTGTGTGGCTGGATTGTAGCTGGTTGTGTAGGGTGGCTGGATGGATGGTAGCTGGTTGTGTGGCTGGATTGTAGCTGGTTGTGTAGGGTGGCTGGATGGTAGCTGGTTGTGTAGGGTGGCTGGATGGTAGCTGGTTGTGTGGCTGGATTGTAGCTGGTTGTGTAGGGTGGCTGGATGGTAGCTGGATGTTTAGGGTGGCTGGATGGTAGCTGGTTGTGTAGGGTGGCTAGATGGTAGCTGGTTGTGTAGGGTGGCTGGATAGTAGCTGGTTGTGTGGCTGGATTGTAGCTGGTTGTGTAGGGTGGCTGGATGGTAGCTGGTTGTGTGGCTGGATGGTAGCTGGTTGAGTAGTGTGGCTGGATGGTAGCTGGATGTGTAGGGTGGCTGGATGGTAGCTGGTTGTGTAGGGTGGCTGGATGGTAGCTGGTTGTGTAGCGTGGCTGGATGGTAGCTGGTTGTGTAGCGTGGCTGGATGGTAGCTGGTTGTGTAGTGTGGCTGGACGGTAGCTGGTTGTGTAGTGTGGCTGGATGGTAGCTGGTGGTGTAGTGTGGCTGGACGGTAGCTGGTTGTGTAGTGTGGCTGGATGGTAGCTGGTTGTGTGGCTGGATTGTAGCTGGTTGTGTAGGGTGGCTGGATGGTAGCTGGTTGTTTGGCTGGATGGTAGCTGGTTGAGTAGTGTGGCTGGATGGTAGCTGGATGTGTAGGGTGGCTGGATGGTAGCTGGTTGTGTAGGGTGGCTGGATGGTAGCTGGTTGTGTCGTGTGGCTGGATGGTAGCTGGTTGTGTAGCGTGGCTGGATGGTAGCTGGTTGTGTAGTGTGGCTGGACGGTAGCTGGTTGTGTAGTGTGGCTGGATGGTAGCTGGTTGTGTGGCTGGATTGTAGCTGGTTGTGTAGGGTGGCTGGATGGTAGCTGGTTGTGTAGTGTGGCTGGATGGTAGCTGGTTGTGTAGTGTGGCTGGATGGTAGCTGGTTGTGTAGTGTGGCTGGATGGTAGCTGGTTGTGTTGCTGGATGGCTGCTGGTTCTGTGGCTGGAAGGTAGCCGGTTGTGTAGTGTGGCTGGATGGTAGCTGGTTCTGTAGTGTGGCTGGATGGTAGTTGGTTGTGTGGCGGGATTGTAGCTGGTTGTGTAGTGTGGTTGGATGGTAGCTGGATGTGTAGGGTGGCTGGATGGTAGCTGGATGTGTAGGGTGGCTGGATGGTAGCTGGTTGTGTAGGGTGGCTGGATAGTAGCTGGTTGTGTGGCTGGATTGTAGCTGGTTGTGTAGGGTTGCTGGATGGTAGCTGGATGTTTAGGGTGGCTGGATGGTAGCTGGTTGTGTAGGGTGGCTAGATGGTAGCTGGTTGTGTAGGGTGGCTGGATAGTAGCTGGTTGTGTGGCTGGATTGTAGCTGGTTGTGTAGGGTGGATGGATGGTAGCTGGTTGTGTGGCTGGATGGTAGCTGGTTGCGTAGTGTGGCTGGATGGTAGCTGGATGTGTAGGGTGGCTGGATGGTAGCTGGTAATGTAGGGTGGCTGGATGTTAGCTGGTTGTGTAGTGTGGCTGGACGGTAGCTGGTTGTGTAGGGTGGCTGGATGGTAGCTGGTTGTGTGGCTCGATGGTAGCTGGTTGTGTATTGTGGCTGGATGTTAGCTGGTTGTGTAGTGTGGCTGGATGGTAGCTGTTTGTATAGTGTGGCTGGATGGTAGCTGGTTGTGTAGGGTGGCTGGATACTAGCTGGTTGTGTGGCTGGATAGTAGCTGGTTGTGTAGGGTTGCTGGATGGTAGCTGGTTGTGTTTCTGGATGGTAGCTGGTTGTGTAGTGTAGCTGGATGGTAGCTGTACTGTATGCGTATGATTTGTCAAATGTTTTTTTTGTTCTGTAGTTTCTTGTAAACCCATGTGGGCTGGGCAACGGTCCGTGTAGGACACTTAAATAAATCATATCAGTCATGAATGTAAAAGGATACTGGTGTTTTTGTTATGTTATTAGCAGAGCCTACGGATGTTTCCGGTTTTCATGGAATTGGAAAGGGAGCCTGTGAAGCATCTCCCACTTTTGAACGTTGACAAGGAGGGGGTTAAGTTGATCTGGCCCAGGGCACACCGGGGTATGGCACGCCATGTCATCAGGTGAAAGTGGGGAGGGAGGAGCGCCCCTCTTAAAACGAGCAGTAATCCGGCTGCATGGTGCATCGCTCAGATACTCTTGTATAAAATAAATGTTTGCATTGTCAAACTAGTTTTCATTGGGATGGCAGACTTTTGTACGTGAAAACACAGAATCCTCCTAATTTCTACACATGCTTAATTACAGCACTTTTGTTTTGAGATGACTTTCCTGTCAGACGTTCTAGGCACCTGGCTCACGCCCCGGACGCAGCTCAGATTCAAATAGAATACAATCAACTTTCAGGCAGTGCAAAACAGGCACCAGGGCCAGATGAATCAAACACCCTCATTGCGAAACCCTCCTCTCAACTGTAAATCCTCCTCTCAAGGTCTAAATCAGTCCCCAGTGGAACTGGCTCCCAGGTCTAAATCAGTCCCCAGTGGAACTGGCTCCCAGGTCTAAATCAGTCCCCAGTGGAACTGGCTCCCAGGTCTAAATCAGTCCCCAGTGGAACTGGCTCCCAGGTCTAAATCAGTCCCCAGTGGAGCTGCCTCCCAGGTCTAAATCAGTCCCCAGTGGAACTGCCTCCCAGGTCTAAATCAGTCCCCAGTGGAACTGGCTCCCAGGTCTAAATCAGTCCCCAGTGGAGCTGCCTCCCAGGTCTAAATCAGTCCCCAGTGGAGCTGCCTCCCAGGTCTAAATCAGTCCCCAGTGGAGCTGCCTCCCAGGTCTAAATCAGTCCCCAGTGGAGCTGCCTCCCAGGTCTAAATCAGTCCCCAGTGGAGCTGCCTCCCAGGTCTAAATCAGTCCCCAGTGGAACTGCCTCCCAGGGCGAAATCAGTCCCCAGTGGAGCTGCCTCTCAGGGCGAAATCAGTCCCCAGTGGAGCTGCCTCCCAGGTCTAAATCAGTCCCCAGTGGAGCTGCCTCCCAGGGCGAAATCAGTCCCCAGTGGAGCTGCCTCCCAGGTCTAAATCAGTCCCCAGTGGAACTGCCTCCCAGGGCGAAATCAGTCCCCAGTGGAACTGCCTCCCAGGGCGAAATCAGTCCCCAGTGGAACTGGCTCCCAGGTCTAAATCAGTCCCCAGTGGAACTGCCTCCCAGGTCTAAATCAGTCCCCAGTGGAACTGGCTCCCAGGTCTAAATCAGTCCCCAGTGGAACTGGCTCCCAGGTCTAAATCAGTCCCCAGTGGAACTGGCTCCCAGGTCTAAATCAGTCCCCAGTGGAACTGGCTCCCAGGTCTAAATAAGTCCCCAGTGGAGCTGCCTCCCAGGTCTAAATCAGTCCCCAGTGGAACTGGCTCCCAGGTCTAAATCAGTCCCCAGTGGAACTGGCTCCCAGGTCTAAATCAGTCCCCAGTGGAACTGCCTCCCAGGTCTAAATCAGTCCCCAGTGGAACTGCCTCCCAGGTCTAAATCAGTCCCCAGTGGAACTGGCTCCCAGGTCTAAATCAGTCCCCAGTGGAACTGGCTCCCAGGTCTAAATCAGTCCCCAGTGGAACTGGCTCCCAGGTCTAAATCAGTCCCCAGTGGAACTGGCTCCCATGTCTAAATCAGTCCCCAGTGGAACTGGCTCCCAGGTCTAAATCAGTCCCCAGTGGAACTGGCTCCCAGGTCTAAATCAGTCCCCAGTGGAACTGGCTCCCAGGTCTAAATCAGTCCCCAGTGGAGCTGCCTCCCAGGTCTAAATCAGTCCCCAGTGGAACTGGCTCCCAGGTCTAAATCAGTCCCCAGTGGAGCTGCCTCCCAGGTCTAAATCAGTCCCCAGTGGAACTGGCTCCCAGGTCTAAATCAGTCCCCAGTGGAGCTGCCTCCCAGGTCTAAATCAGTCCCCAGTGGAGCTGCCTCCCAGGTCTAAATCAGTCCCCAGTGGAACTGGCTCCCAGGTCTAAATCAGTCCCCAGTGGAGCTGCCTCCCAGGTCTAAATCAGTCCCCAGTGGAACTGGCTCCCAGGTCTAAATCAGTCCCCAGTGGAGCTGCCTCCCAGGTCTAAATCAGTCCCCAGTGGAGCTGCCTCCCAGGTCTAAATCAATCCCCAGTGGAACTGGCTCCCAGGTCTAAATCAGTCCCCAGTGGAACTGCCTCCCAGGTCTAAATCAGTCCCCAGTGGAACTGGCTCCCAGGTCTAAATCAGTCCCCAGTGGAGCTGCCTCCCAGGGCGAAATCAGTCCCCAGTGGAACTGGTTCTGAGGTCCAGAGTTTGAAGGATTGTAGGGGATCTACATAGTTTCAAGCGTTTCTTTTTTCTCTCAAACTCAACTCTGACCTGGAAGACAGTTCCACTACATGTTTTCATTGTTCCCCTCTAATCAGGGACTGATTTAGACCAGGTGGGTGTAATTATTTACCAGGTAGAACAGAAACTGGCTCCCAGGATGCTCTACACCTTACAGTGTAAGAATTGAATACCCCTGCGTTAGGGATTGTTACGTTATGTAATGATCTCTCCAACCCTGTTCCTGGAGAGCTACTGTCCTGCAGGTTTGCACTCCAACCCTAATCTAGCACACCTGATCCTAATAATTAGCTGGTTGATAAACTGAATCAAGTTAGTTACATCTTGGGTTGAAGTTAAAACCTACAGGAGGGAAGCTCTCCAGGAACAGGGTTTTGAGTTAAAACCTACAGGAGGGTCTCTCTCCAGGAACAAGGTTGGAGTTAAAACCTACAGGAGGATGTCTCTCCAGGAACAGGGTTGGAGTTAAAACCTACAGGAGGGTCTCTCTCCAGGAACAGGGTTGGAGTTAAAACCTACAGGAGGGCATCTCTCCAGGAACAGGGTTGGAGTTAAAACTTACAGGATGGTATCTCTCCAGGAACAGGGTTGGAGTTAAAACTTACAGGAGGGTCTCTCTCCAGGAACAGGGTTGGAGTTAAAACCTACAGGAGGGCATCTCTCCAGGAACAGGGTTGGAGTTAAAACCTACAGGAGGGCATCTCTCCAGGAACAGGGTGGGAGTTAAAACTTACAGGATGGTATCTCTCCAGGAACATGGTTGGAGTTAAAACCTACAGGATGGTAGCTCTCCAGGAACAGGGTTGGAGTTAAAACCTACAGGAAGGGAGCTCTCCAGGAACAGGGTTGGAGTTAAAACCTACAGGACGGTAGCTCTATAGACCACGACCTGTATTATAAAATGAAAATGTTGTTGAACCACATAGGTTGCTGCTATGGTTTTGCTGTTGATTACATCAGGAGTGTAACCTAGCCAGCAGGTCCGACCCGCTTGTTTACAGCTGCACTAGGGTCTGACAGGCTTCCTGTGAAAGATTAAGACATAGAGTGGAGCCGGCAAGATATAGCTCGGAAAATGTACCTCAATCCAGGGATGAGAATTGTCCCTTTATCCTCAACTGTTACACTGAGAAGATTGAACGACTGGTAGTTTTTAAAATAAACTGCTGTTTTCGTCGTCATGTGAGCTAGCAGTATGAAAGCCAGTTCAAACAAACACACCACCCGCTGTTCCTGTTACACAGTAATAGTTACATACGTTTTATGTTAAAATAATTATTTTTGCGCTGAAGTAGTGCACTGAGCCTTTAATAGTTCTGTATTAGTGATCCGATTTAGCCATCTGCAGCATGGGCAAATACATTTTTCCAGCACTGAGACACCGACGCTCTTCTTCCCGCAACTATGTTTACGTAAGTGTGTACGGATTTAGCTACTTTATGGGTCTAAAACAGCAATGCTGTTTTTATAGTAACAACAAACATTACATTCCCAGACTAATGGGTTTTCCTGCGGTAAAATGTCATGGTAACCTGGTCCCAGATCTGTTTGTGCTGGTGTAACAATGACCATAGGAGTTGGCAAGACTGCACCAACAGATCTGGGATGTGTCCCTAAATACTCTGTTGGGACAGTGTATGATCAGAGACACAGGGCCAGTTTCCCCAGACACAGATTAGGCATTGTCCTGAACTAGAGAGCCCCCATTGAGATTGGCATGCTTTTTAGTCCAGGACTATATTTAATCTGTTGTCCGGGAAACCAGACCATAATGTTTCATATTTTATTTGTCATTTTTTAACCAGGTAAGAACACATTATCTGTTACAATAACGACCTATACACATCATCAGATATACAGTAGATTATTTAATTTGATTGGGCCACGTGAAGGTGACCTAGCCCTTCAATCCTCAGGGACAGATTGAATGAATTTGAGCACACAAGTTTAATCCTCACAACAAAACTAATGGCATTTCCTTCGCTCGTGTCCTCTGTCTCACCGTCATGGTCAGTCAGTCCTGTTTGATGCCAAAATAAAACCCTCTGCAGACTTTCATACAGATAGGAATGCTAGTCTGGCTGAACGACGAAATATCAAACTTAGAATGCTTCCCAAATGGCACCCTATTCCGTATATAGTGCACTACTTTAGAACATGGGCCATATGTTCAAGTAAAAAGTAGTGCACTATACAGGACATAGGGTTCCATAGAACCCCGTGACACAGCGTGTCATAAACCTTACATAGGGTTCCATAGAACCCCGTGACACAGCGTGTCATAAACCTTACATAGGGATCCATAGAACCCCGTGACACAGCGTGTCATAAACCTTACATAGGGTTCCATAGAACCCGGTGACACAGCGTGTCATAAACCTTACATAGGGTTCCATAGAACACCATGACACAGCGTGTCATAAACCTTACATAGGGTTCCATAGAACACTGTGACACAGCGTGTCATAAACCTTACATAGGGTTCCATAGAACACCGTGACACAGCGTGTCATAAACCTTACATAGGGTTCCATAGAACACCGTGACACAGCGTGTCATAAACCTTACATAGGGTTCCATAGAACCCGGTGACACAGCGTGTCATAAACCTTACATAGGGTTCCATAGAACACCGTGACACAGTGTGTCATAAACCTTACATAGGGTTCCATAGAACACTGTGACACAGCGTGTCATAAACCTTACATAGGGTTCCATAGAACACCGTGACACAGCGTGTCATAAACCTTACATAGGGTTCCATAGAACCCGGTTAAACAGCGTGTGATAAACCTTACATAGGGTTCCATAGAACACCGTAATACAGTGTGTCATAAACCTTACATAGGGTTCCATAGAACACTGTGACACAGCGTGTCATAAACCTTACATAGGGTTCCATAGAACACCGTGACACAGCGTGTCATAAACCTTACATAGGGTTCCATAGAACACCATAATACAGTGTGTCATAAACCTTACATAGGGTTCCATAGAACAGCGTGACACAGCGTGTCATAAACCTCACATAGGGTTCCATAGAACACCATAATACAGTGTGTCATAAACCCTACATAGGGTTCCATAGAACACCATAATACAGTGTGTCATAAACCTTACATAGGGTTCCATAGAACAGCGTGACACAGCGTGTCATAAACCTCACATAGGGTTCCATAGAACACCGTAATACAGTGTGTCATAAACCTTACATAGGGTTCCATAGAACACTGTGACACAGCGTGTCATAAACCTTACATAGGGTTCCATAGAACACTGTGACACAGCGTGTCATAAACCTTACAATAGGGTTCCATAGAACACCGTGACACAGCGTGTCATAAACCTTACATAGGGTTCCATAGAACACCATAATACAGTGTGTCATAAACCTTACATAGGGTTCCATAGAACAACGTAATACAGTGTGTCATAAACCTTACATAGGGTTCCATAGAACACCGTGACACAGCGTGTCATAAACCTTACATAGGGTTCCATAGAACACCGTGACACAGCGTGTCATAAACCTTAGGGTTCCATAGAACACCGTGACACAGCGTGTCATAAACCTTACATAGGGTTCCATAGAACCCGGTGACACAGCGTGTCATAAACCTTACATAGGGTTCCATAGAACACCGTGACACAGTGTGTCATAAACCTTACATAGGGTTCCATAGAACACTGTGACACAGCGTGTCATAAACCTTACATAGGGTTCCATAGAACACCGTGACACAGTGTGTCATAAACCTTACATAGGGTTCCATAGAACCCGGTTACACAGCGTGTGATAAACCTTACATAGGGTTCCATAGAACACCGTGACACAGCGTGTCATAAACCTTACATAGGGTTCCATAGAACACTGTGACACAGCGTGTCATAAACCTTACATAGGGTTCCATAGAACAGCGTGACACAGCGTGTCATAAACCTTACATAGGGTTCCATAGAACCCGGTGACACAGCGTGTCATAAACCTTACATACGGTTCCATAGAACACTGTGACACAGCGTGTCATAAACCTTACATAGGGTTCCATAGAACACTGTGACACAGCGTGTCATAAACATTACATAGGGTTCCATAGAACACCGTGACACATCGTGTCATAAACCTTACATAGGGTTCCATAGAACACTGTGACACAGCGTGTCATAAACCCTACATAGGGTTCCATAGAACACTGTGACACAGCGTGTCATAAACCTTACATAGGGTTCCATAGAACACCATAATACAGTGTGTCATAAACCTTACATAGGGTTCCATAGAACACTGTGACACAGCGTGTCATAAACCTTACATAGGGTTCCATAGAACACCGTGACACAGCGTGTCATAAACCTTACATAGGGTTCCATAGAACAACGTAATACAGTGTGTCATAAACCTTACATAGGGTTCCATAGAACACCGTGACACAGCGTGTCATAAACCTTACATAGGGTTCCATAGAACACTGTGACACAGCGTGTCATAAACCTTACATAGGGTTCCATAGAACACTGTGACACAGCGTGTCATAAACCTTACATAGGGTTCCATAGAACAGCGTGACACAGCGTGTCATAAACCTTACATAGGGTTCCATAGAACACCGTAATACAGTGTGTCATAAACCTTACATAGGGTTCCATAGAACAACGTAATACAGTGTGTCATAAACCTTACATAGGGTTCCATAGAACACCGTGACACAGCGTGTCATAAACCTTACATAGGGTTCCATAGAACACCATAATACAGTGTGTCATAAACCTTACATAGGGTTCCATAGAACAGCGTGACACAGCGTGTCATAAACCTCACATAGGGTTCCATAGAACACCATAATACAGTGTGTCATAAACCCTACATAGGGTTCCATAGAACACCATAATACAGTGTGTCATAAACCTTACATAGGGTTCCATAGAACAGCGTGACACAGCGTGTCATAAACCTCACATAGGGTTCCATAGAACACCGTAATACAGTGTGTCATAAACCTTACATAGGGTTCCATAGAACACTGTGACACAGCGTGTCATAAACCTTACATAGGGTTCCATAGAACACTGTGACACAGCGTGTCATAAACCTTACATAGGGTTCCATAGAACACCGTGACACAGCGTGTCATAAACCTTACATAGGGTTCCATAGAACACCATAATACAGTGTGTCATAAACCTTACATAGGGTTCCATAGAACAACGTAATACAGTGTGTCATAAACCTTACATAGGATTCCATAGAACACCATAATACAGCGTGTCATAAACCTTACATAGGGTTCCATAGAACACCGTGACACAGCGTGTCATAAACCTTACATAAAGTTCCATAGAACACCGTGACACAGCGTGTCATAAACCTTACATAGGGTTCCATAGAACACCGTGACACAGCGTGTCATAAACCTTACATAGGGTTCCATAGAACACTGTGACACAGCGTGTCATAAACCTTACATAGGGTTCCATAGAACACTGTGACACAGCGTGTCATAAACCTTACATAGGGTTCCATAGAACACCATAATACAGTGTGTCATAAACCTTACATAGGGTTCCATAGAACACTGTGACACAGCGTGTCATAAACCTTACATAGGGTTCCATAGAACACCGTGACACAGCGTGTCATAAACCTTACATAGGGTTCCATAGAACAACGTAATACAGTGTGTCATAAACCTTACATAGGGTTCCATAGAACACCGTGACACAGCGTGTCATAAACCTTACATAGGGTTCCATAGAACACTGTGACACAGCGTGTCATAAACCTTACATAGGGTTCCATAGAACACTGTGACACAGCGTGTCATAAACCTTACATAGGGTTCCATAGAACAGCGTGACACAGCGTGTCATAAACCTTACATAGGGTTCCATAGAACACCGTAATACAGTGTGTCATAAACCTTACATAGGGTTCCATAGAACAACGTAATACAGTGTGTCATAAACCTTACATAGGGTTCCATAGAACACCGTGACACAGCGTGTCATAAACCTTACATAGGGTTCCATAGAACACTGTAATACAGTGTGTCATAAACCTTACATAGGGTTCAATAGAACACTGTGACACAGCGTGTCATAAACCTTACATAGGGTTCCATAGAACACCATAATACAGCGTGTCATAAACCTTACATAGGGTTCCATAGAACCCCGTGACACAGCGTGTCATAAACCTTACATAGGGTTCCATAGAACACTGTGACACAGCGTGTCATAAACCTTACATAGGGTTCCATAGAACACTGTGACACAGCGTGTCATAAACCTTCCGTCCTCCTCCTACATGTCAGCCATACAGTAGGTTGTCTACACTGTCCATACCATAGGGCGATTCCATGCCAGCGTAGTCTGATTTTGTTTTTTTGGTATCTCAGATTGTTCTGGAAAGGATGTTTGACATGCTTTTTACATTTGTATCACAAAACCTTTAGGCAATTTTTAGATCTATACGTTCCTATGAGCTGTGAACCAGACATGATACAGACATCTTGCTGTCATTATACTCCTCATGGTGTGCTCTAACAAATGGAGTATGCAAAGATTCTGAAATACACATTTTCACGTGAATTAGTTCAACATTACAAATATTTATGAATATCTCAAAACCACCTGTTGATTTTTCTTATTTAAAAAAAAACAGTTTCTAACAATATACTCTTCGAACCCTTCACATTTCCAGAGTGGTGCTTTCTGGTACTTTCAATGATATGGCTCATGTTATACCTAAAAATTGACACTATAGGTCATTAACCAATCACAGCACTCCTTTAGGATTGCACCTTCAGCAAATCACCAGCAGAGGGAGTTCTCTTTAAATCCATATTCCTATTCACCATGTTGGTGGATCTCATAACATTTACCATAACCTCATGAATTAGCAGAGAGCCCACTCTGGAAATGTGATGTACTTGTAGAGTATATTGTTTCAAACAATATGTCTTAAAATGAACAAAATCAATAAGGGTAGTTTGGAGAATATTTGTAATGTGAAATGTTTAATTTCAGAATCTATACATACCACGTATTTTAAAACACACTATAGGGAGTTTAACGACATGAAGATGTCTGTATCATGTACGGTGCACAGATCATAGGGTCTTACAGGTAGTATATACACTGAGTCTACAAAACATTAAGAACACCTTCCTAATGTTGAGTTGTACTCTCCCCTTTTGCCCTCAGAAGAGCCTCAATTCATTGGGGCATGAAACTCTACAAGGTGTTGAAAGCGTTCCACAGGGATCCTGACCCATGTTGACTCTACAAGGTGTCTAAAGTGTTCCACAGGGATGCTGGCCCACGTTGACTCTACAAGGTGTTGACAGCGTTCCACAGGGATGCTGGCCCACGTTGACTCTACAAGGTGTTGAAAGCGTTTCACAGGGATGCTGGCCCATGTTGACTCTACAAGGTGTTGACAGCGTTCCACAGGGATGCTGGCCCACGTTGACTCTACAAGGTGTTGAAAGCGTTTCACAGGGATGCTGGCCCACGTTGACTCTACAAGGTGTTGAAAGCGTTTCACAGGGATGCTGGCCCACGTTGACTCTACAAGGTGTTGAAAGCGTTCAACAAGGATGCTGGCCCACGTTGACTCTACAAGGTGTTGAAAGCGTTCCACAAGGATGCTGGCCCACGTTGACTCTACAAGGTGTTGAAAGCGTTCCACAAGGATGCTGGCCCACGTTAACTCTACAAGGTGTTGAAAGCGTTCCACAGGGATGCTGGCCCACGTTGACTCTACAAGGTGTTGAAGGCGTTCCACAGGGATGCTGGCCCATGTTGACTCTACAAGGTGTTGAAAGCGTTTCACAAGGATGCTGGCCCACGTTGACTCTAAAAGGTGTTGAAAGCGTTCCACAAGGATGCTGGCCCACGTTGACTCTACAAGGTGTTGACAGCATTCCACAGGGATGCTGGCCCACGTTGACTCTACAAGGTGTTGAAAGCGTTTCACAGGGATGCTGGCCCACGTTGACTCCAATGCTTCTCACAGTTGTGTCAAGTAGACTGGATGTCCTTTGGGTGGTGGGCCGTTCTTGATACACACTGGAAATGGTTGAATGTGAAAAACTCCAGCAGCATGGCAGTTCTTAACACATTCAAACCTCGTTCAGAGGCACTTGAGTATTTTGTCTTGCCTGTTCACCCTATGGTACACATACATGGCCCCATATCCAACGACAGTCACATCACATCACGCTGTTGTTGTGAATCGGGAAATTACTTTCTGTCTATGTCCATCATGCTTTACCTTAAACGTACAGGGTTGACCATAATCGGATGTTTATGGAATGGTAAGATGATATATTTGGGGTGGCAGGTAGTGGTTAGAGTGTAGGGATGGTAGGTCGCCTAGTGGTTAGAGTGTAGAGATGGTAGGTAGCCTAGTGGTTAGAGTGTAGGGATGGTAGGTAGCCTAGTGGTTAGAGTGTAGGGATGGTAGGTAGCCTCATGGTTAGAGTGTAGGGATGGCAGGTAGCCTAGTGGTTAGAGACAGGTAGCCTAGTGGTTAGAGACAGGTAGCCTAGTGGTTAGAGTTTTTTTTTTTTAATTTAATTTTATTTCACCTTTATTTAACCAGGTAGGCTAGTTGAGAACAAGTTCTCATTTACAACTGCGACCTGGCCAAGATAAAGCATAGCAGTGTGAATAGACAACACAGAGTTACACATGGAGTAAACAATTAACAAGTCAATAACACAGTAGAAAAAAAGGGGAGTCTATATACAATGTGTGCAAAAGGCATGAGGAGGTAGGCGAATAATTACAATATTGCAGATTAACACTGGATTGATAAATGATCATGTACAGGTAGAGATATTGGTGTGCAAAAGAGCAGAAAAGTAAATAAATAAAAACTGTGGGGATGAGGTAGGTTATTTACCAATAGATTATGTACAGCTGCAGCGATCGGTTAGCTGCTCAGATAGCTGATGTTTGAAGTTGGTGAGGGAGATAAAGGTCTCCAACTTCAGCGATTTTTGCAATTCGTTCCAGTCACAGGCAGCAGAGTACTGGAATGAAAGGCGGCCGAATGAGGTGTTGGCTTTAGGGATGATCAGTGAGATACACCTGCTGAGCGCGTGCTACGGATGGGTGTTGCCATCGTGACCAGTGAACTGAGATAAGGCGGAGCTTTACCTAGCATGGCCTTGTAGACGACCTGGAGCCAGTGGGTCTTGCGACGAATATGTAGCGAGGGCCAGCCGACTAGAGCATACAAGTCGCAGTGGTGGGTAGTATAAGGTGCTTTAGTGACAAAACGGATGGCACTGTGATAAACTGCATCCAGTTTGCTGAGAAGAGTGTTGGAAACAATTTTGTAGATGACATCGCCGAAGTCGAGGATCGGTAGGATAGTCAGTTTTACTAGGGTAAGCTTGGCAGCGTGAGTGAAGAAGGCTTTGTTACGGAATAGAAAGCCGACTCTTGATTTGATTTTTGATTGGAGATGTTTGATATGGGTCTGGAAGGAGAGTTTGCAGTCTAGCCAGACACCTAGGTACTTATAGGTGTCCACATATTCAAGGTCGGAACCATCCAGTGTGGTGATGCTAGTCGGGCAAGCGGGTGCAGGCAGCGATCGGTTGAAAAGCATGCATTTGGTTTTACTAGCGTTTAAGAGCAGTTGGAGGCCACGGAAGGAGTGTTGTATGGCATTGAAGCTCGTTGGGAGGTTAGATAGCACAGTGTCTAATGACGGGCCGAAAGTATATAGAATGGTGTCGTCTGCGTAGAGGTGGATCAGGGAATCGCCCGCAGCAAGAGCAACATCATTGATATATACAGAGAAAAGAGTCGGCCCCGAGAATTGAACCCTGTGGCACCCCCATAGAGACTGCCAGAGGACCGGACAGCATGCCCTCCGATTTGACACACTGAACTCTGTCTGCAAAGTAATTGGTGAACCAGGCAAGGCAGTCATCCGAAAACCGAGGCTACTGAGTCTGCCGATAAGAATATGGTGATTGACAGAGTCGAAAGCCTTGGCAAGGTCGATGAAGACGGCTGCACAGTACTGTCTTTTATCGATGGAGGTTATGATGTCGTTTAGTACCTTGAGTGTGGCTGAGGTGCACCCGTGACCGGCTCGGAAACCAGATTGCATAGCGGAGAAGGTACGGTGGGATTCGAGATGGTCAGTGACCTGTTTGTTGACTTGGCTTTCGAAGACCTTAGATAGGCAAGGCAGAATGGACACAGGTCTGTAACAGTTTGGGTCCAGGGTGTCTCCCCCTTTGAAGAGGGGGATGACTGCGGCAGCTTTCCAATCCTTGGGGATCTCAGACGATATGAAAGAGAGGTTGAACAGGCTGGTAATAGGGGTTGCAGCAATGGCGGCGGATAGTTTCAGAAATAGAGGGTCCAGATTGTCAAGCCCAGCTGATTTATACGGGTCCAGGTTTTGCAGCTCTTTCAGAACATCTGCTATCTGGATTTGGGTAAAGGAGAACCTGGAGAGGCTTGGGCGAGGAGCTGCGGGGGGGCCGGAGCTGTTGGTCGAGGTTGGAGTAGCCAGGCGGAAGGCATGGCCAGCCGTTGAGAAATGCTTGTTGAAGTTTTCAATAATCATGGATTTGTCGGTAGTGACCGTGGTCCCTAGCCTCAGTGCAGTGGGCAGCTGGGAGGAGGTGCTCTTGTTCTCCATGGACTTCACAGTGTCCCAGAACTTTTTGGAGTTGGAGCTACAGGATGCAAACTTCTGCCTGAAGAAGCTGGCCTTAGCTTTCCTGACTGACTGCGTGTATTGGTTCCGGACTTCCCTGAACAGTTGCATATCGCGGGGACTGTTCGATGCTATTGCAGTCCGCCACAGGATGTTAGGTAGCCTAGTGGTTAGAGCGTAGGGATGGCAGGTAGCCTAGTGGTTAGAGCGTAGGGATGGTAGGTAGCCTAGTGGTTAGAGTGTAGGGATGGTAGGTAGCCTCGTGGTTAGAGCGTAGGGATGGTAGGTAGCCTAGTGGTTAGAGTGTAGGGATGGTAGGTTGCCTAGTGGTTAGAATGTAGGGATGGCAGGTAGCCTAGTGGTAAGAGTGTAGGGATGGTAGGTAGCCTAGTGTTTAGAGTGTAGGGATGGTAGGTAGCCTAGTGGTTAGAGTGTAGGGATGGTAGGTAGCCTAGTGGTTAGAGCTTTGGGATGGCAGGTAGCCTAGTGGTTAGAGTGTAGGGAAGGTAGGTAGCCTAGTGGTTAGAGTGTAGGGATGGCAGGTAGCCTAGTGGTTAGAGACAGTTAGCCTAGTTGTTAGAGTGTAGGGATGGTAGGTAGCCTCGTGGTTAGAGCGTGGGGATGGTAGGTAGCCTAGTGGTTAGAGTGTAGGGATGGTAGGTAGCCTAGTGGTTAGAGCGTAGGGATGGTAGGTAGCCTCATGGTTAGAGCGTAGGGATGGTAGGTAGCCTAGTGGTTAGAGTGTAGGGATGGTAGGTAGCCTAGTGGTTAGAGTGTAGGGATGGTAGGTAGCCTCGTGGTTAGAGCGTAGGGATGGCAGGTAGCCTAGTGGTTAGAGCATAGGGATGGTAGGTAGCCTAGTGGTTAGAGTGTAGGGATGGTAGGTAGCCTAGTGGTTAGAGCGTAGGGATGGTAGGTAGCCAAGTGGTTAGAGTGTAGGGATGGCAGGTAGCCTAGTGGTTAGAGCGTAGGGATGGCAGGAAGCCTAGCAGTTAGAGCGTAGGGATGGCAGGTAGCCTAGTGCTTAGAGACAGGTAGCCTAGTGGTTAGAGCGTAGGGATGGTTGGTAGCCTAGTGGTTAGAATGTAGGGATGGTAGGTAGCCTAGTGCTTAGAGACAGGTAGCCTAGTGGTTAGAGCGTAGGGATGGTAGGTAGCCTCGTGGTTAGAGCGAAGGGATGGCAGGTAGCCTAGTGGTTAGAGCATAGGGATGGTAGGTAGCCTAGTGGTTAGAGTGTAGGGATGGTAGGTAGCCTAGTGGTTAGAGTGTAGGGATGGTAGGTAGCCTCATGGTTAGAGCGTAGGGATGGTAGGTAGCCTAGTGGTAAGAGTGTAGGGATGGCAGGTAGCCTAGTGGTTAGAGACAGGTAGCCTAGTGTTTAGAGTGTAGGGATGGTAGGTAGCCTAGTGGTTAGAGTGTAGGGATGGTAGGTAGCCTAGTGGTTATTGTGTAGGGATGGCAGGTAGCCTAGTGGTTAGAGACAAGTAGCCTAGTGGTTAGAGTGTAGGGATGGCAGGTAGCCTAGTGGTTAGAGTGTAGGGATGGTAGGTAGCCTAGTGGTTAGAGCGTAGGGATGGTAGGTAGCCTAGTGGTTAGAGACAGGTAGCCTAGTGGTTAGAGACAGGTAGCCTAGTGTTTAGAGTGTAGGGATGGTAGGTAGCCTAGTGGTTAGAGTGTAGGGATGGTAGGTAGCCTAGTGGTTAGAGTGTAGGGATGGTAGGTAGCCTCGTGGTTAGAGCGTAGGGATGGCAGGTAGCCTAGTGGTTAGAGCATAGGGATGGTAGGTAGCCTAGTGGTTAGAGTGTAGGGATGGTAGGTAGCCTAGTGGTTAGAGCTTTGGGATGGTAGGTAGCCAAGTGGTTAGAGTGTAGGGATGGCAGGTAGCCTAGTGGTTAGAGCGTAGGGATGGCAGGAAGCCTAGCAGTTAGAGCGTAGGGATGGCAGGTAGCCTAGTGCTTAGAGACAGGTAGCCTAGTGGTTAGAGCGTAGGGATGGTTGGTAGCCTAGTGGTTAGAATGTAGGGATGGTAGGTAGCCTAGTGCTTAGAGACAGGTAGCCTAGTGGTTAGAGCGTAGGGATGGTAGGTAGCCTCGTGGTTAGAGCGAAGGGATGGCAGGTAGCCTAGTGGTTAGAGCATAGGGATGGTAGGTAGCCTAGTGGTTAGAGTGTAGGGATGGTAGGTAGCCTAGTGGTTAGAGTGTAGGGATGGTAGGTAGCCTCATGGTTAGAGCGTAGGGATGGTAGGTAGCCTAGTGGTAAGAGTGTAGGGATGGCAGGTAGCCTAGTGGTTAGAGACAGGTAGCTTAGTGGTTAGAGTGTAGGGATGGTAGGTAGCCTAGTGGTTAGAGTGTAGGGATGGTAGGTAGCCTAGTGGTTAGAGTGTAGGGATGGTAGGTAGCCTAGTGGTTATTGTGTAGGGATGGCAGGTAGCCTAGTGGTTAGAGACAGGTAGCCTAGTGGTTAGAGTGTAGGGATGGCAGGTAGCCTAGTGGTTAGAGTGTAGGGATGGTAGGTAGCCTAGTGGTTAGAGCGTAGGGATGGTAGGTAGCCTAGTGGTTAGAGACAGGTAGCCTAGTGGTTAGAGACAGGTAGCCTAGTGTTTAGAGTGTAGGGATGGTAGGTAGCCTAGTGGTTAGAGTGTAGGGATGGTAGGTAGCCTAGTGGTTATTTTGTAGGGATGGCAGGTAGCCTAGTGGTTAGAGACAGGTAGCCTAGTGGTTAGAGTGTAGGGATGGCAGGTAGCCTAGTGGTTAGAGTGTAGGGATGGTAGGTAGCCTAGTGGTTAGAGCGTAGGGATGGTAGGTAGCCTAGTGGTTAGAGACAGGTAGCCTAGTGGTTAGAGCGTAGGGATGGTTGGTAGCCTAGTGGTTAGAATGTAGGGATGGTAGGTAGCCTAGAGCTTAGAGACAGGTAGCCTAGTGGTTAGAGTGTAGGGATGGCAGGTAGCCTAGTGGTTAGAGACAGGTAGCCTAGAGGTTAGAGCGTAGGGATGGTTGGTAGCCTAGTGGTTAGAATGTAGGGATGGTAGGTAGCCTAGAGCTTAGAGTGTGGAGATGGTAGGTAGCCTAGAGGTTAGAGTGTAGGGATGGTTGGTAGCCTCGTGGTTAGAGTGTAGGGATGGTAGGTTGCCTAGTGGTTAGAGTGTGGAGATGGTAGGTAGCCTAGTGGTTAGAGTGTAGGGATGGCAGGTAGCCTAGTGTTTAGAGTGTAGGGATGGTAGGTAGTCCAGTGGTTAGAGCGTAGGGATGGTAGGTAGCCTAGTGGTTAGAGTGTAGGGATGGAAGGTAGCCTAGTGGTTAGAGTGTAGGGATGGTAGGTAGTCCAGTGGTTAGAGTGTAGGGATGGTAGGTAGCCTAGAGCTTAGAGACAAGTAGCCTAGTGGTTAGAGTGTAGGGATGGTAGGTAGTCCAGTGGTTAGAGCGTAGGGATGGTAGGTAGCCTAGTGGTTAGAGTGTAGGGATGGTAGGTAGCCTAGTGGTTAGAGTGTAGGGATGGTAGGTCACCTAGTGTTTTTTTTTTTTTAAACTTTATTTAACTGGGCAAGTCAGTTAAGAACAAATTCTTATTTTCAATGACGGCCTAGGAACAATGGGTTAACTGCCTGTCCAGGGGCAGAACGACAGATTTTGTACCTTGTCAGCTCGGGGATTTGAACTTGCAACCTTTCGGTTAATAGTCCAATGCTCTAACCACTAGGCTACACTGCCGTTAGAGTGTAGGGATGTTAGGTAGCCAAGTGGTTAGAGTGTAGGGATGGCAGGTAGCCTAGTGGTTAGAGCGTAGGGATGGCAGGAAGCCTAGTGGTTAGAGCGTAGGGATGGCAGGTAGCCTATTGCTTAGAAACAGGTAGCCTAGTGGTTAGAGCGTAGGGATGGTTGGTAGCCTAGTGGTTAGAATGTAGCGATGGTAGGTAGCCTAGTGGTTAGAGCGTAGGGATGGCAGGTAGACTAGTGGTTAGAGCGTAGGGATGGTAGGTAGCCTAGTGTTTAGAGTGTAGGGATGGTAGGTAGCCTAGTGTTTAGAGTGTAGGGATGGCAGGTAGCCTAGTGGTTAGAGTTTTAGGGACGGTAGGTAGCCTTGTGGTTAGAGCGTAGGGATGGCAGGTGGGGCTTGTTTCAAACATTCTAGGTTTGTTAAAGTTTTATAAAATAATATTCTTCCCATCTCTCTCTCTCTCTCCCCCTAGTTTCTAGCTTTCTAGGTCCGTTAAAATAAAGATGAAAAAAATTACAAAAATTCTCCCTCTCCCCCATCTCTCTCTCTACACCTCCCTCTCCCCCCATCTCTCTCTCTACACCTCCCTCTCCCCCATCTCTCTCTCTACACCTCCCTCTCCCCCCATCTCTCTCTCTACACTTCCCTCTCCCCCATCTCTCTCTCTACACCTCCCTCTCCCCCATCTCTCTCTCTACACCTCCCTCTCCCCCATCTCTCTCTACACTTCCCCTCCCCCAATCTCTCTCTCTACACTTCCCTCTCCCCCCATCTCTCTCTCTACACCTCCCTCTCCCCCCATCTCTCTCTACACCTCCCTCTCCCCCATCTCTCTCTCTACACCTCCCTCTCCCCCATCTCTCTCTACACCTCCCTCTCCCCCTATATTTGTCATTACCATGTAGGCCTGTTGTAGAGGAATGTGTTGTATGCAGCAGCAGCATCAACATGTTACAGCAGGCAGCTTGTGTCCCTGGAGGGTCCTCTGCTTTACTAGTCTAATCTGCATTCATACGTGGCTCTACTAGGAGGGTCTTCTGCTTTACCAGCCTAATCTGCATTCATACGTGGCTCTACTAGGAGGGTCTTCTGCTTTACTAGTCTAATCTGCATTGATACGTGGCTCTACTAGGAGGGTCTTCTGCTTTACCAGCCTAATCTGCATTCATACGTGGCTCTACTAGGAGGGTCTTCTGCTTTACCAGCCTAATCTGCATTCATACGTGGCTCTAATAGGAGGGTCTTCTGCTTTACTAGTCTAATCTGCATTCATACGTGGCTCTACTAGGAGGGTCCTCTGCTTTACCAGCCTAATCTGCATTCATACGTGGCTCTACTAGGAGGGTCTTCTGCTTTACTAGTCTAATCTGCATTCATACGTGGCTCTACTAGGAGGGTCTTCTGCTTTACTAGTCTAATCTGCATTCATACGTGGCTCTACTAGGAGGGTCTTCTGATTTACCAGTCTAATCTGCATTCATACGTGGCTCTACTAGGAGTGACAGAATGAGAGAGAGAAAGAGAGCGATTGTGCAATGTGATCTCTCCCTATAGGGCTGACATGCTATATGATTTGACAGTGTGGGGATTTATTGTACACCTTGCCATGAGGCAAAAGTGATAACTAAGTGCCTCGGGAAACAAAACCTTGATATTTTGGATCCATGGCCAGGAAACTCCCCAGACCTTAATTCCATTGAGATCTTGTGTTCAATCCTCAAGAGGTGGGTGGACAAACAAAACCCCACAAATTCTGACAAACTCTAAGCATGGATTATGCAAGAATGGGCAGCCATCAGTCAGGATGTGGCCCAGAATATAATTGACAGCATGCCAGGGTGGAATGCAGAGGTCTTGAAAAAGAGCAACACTGCAAATATAACTTCATGTAATTGCCAATAAAAGACTTTGACACTTATGAAATGCTCATAATTATACTTCAGTATTCCATAGTAACATCTGACAAAAATATCTAAAGACACTGAAGCAGTGTCACGATAGCTAGGAGTGGTGGGTGTGGAGTCCAGCGCAGAGAGCAATGTTCTAAATGAGAATTTATTTATTCCAAATATGGGTCAAGCCAAAAACAACAGGCACAAATGACCACAAAAACAAGAACGAAAAAAACAAACACATAGGAATAAAACACAAACATTCACTGACAGAAAAATAAACAAGCCCGTACAAAAGCAGGTGGGCCCTGAAGGCTTAAATAGCCCTGAAATAACAGCAGACGAGAAACAGTGGAAAACAATCAAGACAAAACAAACAGAAAAGGGAAAAGGAAGGCAGCTAGTAGACCGGTGACGACGAGCACCGAGCACCGCCCGAACAGGAAGAGGAGCCACCTTCAGTGGCAGCTAGTAGACCGGTGACGACGACCGCTGAGCACCGCCCGAACAGGAAGAGGAGCCACCTTCAGTGGCAGCTAGTAGACCGGGTGACGACGACCGCTGAGCACCGCCCGAACAGGAAGAGGAGCCACCTTCGCAGCTGAGCACCGCCCGAACAGGAAGAGGAGCCACCTTCAGTGGCAGCTAGTAGACCGGTGACGACGACTGCTGAGCACCGCCCGAACAGGAAGAGGAGCCACCTTCAGTGGCAGCTAGTAGACCGGCCACCTTCAGTGGCAGCTAGTAGACCGGTGAGCACCGCCCGAACAGGAAGAGGAGCCACCTTCAGTGGCAGCTAGTAGACCGGTGAGCAGCACCGCCCGAACAGGAAGAGGAGCCACCTTCAGTGGCAGCTAGTAGACCAGGTGACGACGACCACTGAGCACCTCCCGAACAGGAAGAGGAGCCACCTTCAGTGGCAGCTAGTAGACCGGTGACGACGACCGCTGAGCACCGCCCGAACAGGAAGAGGAGCCACCTTCAGTGGCAGCTAGTAGACCGGTGACGACGAGCGCCGAGCGCCGCCCGAACAGGAAGAGGAGCCACCTTCAGTGGCAGCTAGTAGACCGGTGACGACGAGCCCCGAGCGCCGCCCGAACAGGAAGAGGAGACACCTTCAGTGGCAGCTAGTAGACCAGTGACGACGACCGCCGAGCGCCACCCGAACAGGAAGAGGAGCCATCTTCAGTGGCAGCTAGTAGACCGGTGACGACGAGCGCCGAGCACCGCCCGAACAGGAAGAGGAGCCACCTTCAGTGGCAGCTAGTAGACCGGTGACGACGACCGCTGAGCACCGCCCGAACAGGAAGAGGAGCCACCTTCAGTGGCAGCTAGTAGACCGGTGACGACGAGCGCCGAGCACCGCCCGAACAGGAAGAGGAGCCACCTTCAGTGGCAGCTAGTAGACCGGTGACGACGAGCGCCGAGCACCGCCCGAACAGGAAGAGGAGCCACCTTCAGTGGCAGCTAGTAGACCGGTGACGACGACCGCTGAGCGCCGCCCGAACAGGAAGAGGAGACACCTTCAGTGGCAGCTAGTAGACCGGTGACGACGACCGCTGAGCACCGCCCGAACAGGAAGAGGAGCCACCTTCAGTGGCAGCTAGTAGACCGGTGACGACGACCGCCGAGCGCCGCCCGAACAGGAAGAGGAGCCACCTTCAGTGGCAGCTAGTAGACGGGTGACGACGAGCGCCGAGCGCCGCCCGAACAGGAAGAGGAGCCACCTTCAGTGGCAGCTAGTAGACCGGTGACGACGAGCGCCGAGCGCCGCCCGAACAGGAAGAGGAGCCACCTTCAGTGGCAGCTAGTAGACCGGGTGACGACGAGCGCCGAGCGCCGCCCGAACAGGAAGAGGAGCCATCTTCGGTTGAAGTCGTGACAATCAGCAGATTTGTGAAAATGAATATTTGTGTCTCAAAACTTTTTGTCACGACTGTATACCTTACGGTGACATGCTTACTTATACAAGCCCTTAACCAACAGCGCAGTTCAAGAAGAGTTAAGAAAATATTTAGCAAATAATCTAAAGTAAAAAATAATAAAAAAGTAACACAATAACATAACAATAACGAGGCTATATACAGGGGGTACCGATACTGGGTCAGTGTGGAGGCTATATGCAGGGGGTACCGATACTGGGTCAGTGTGGAGGCTATATGCAGGGGGTACCGATACTGGGTCAGTGTGCGGGGGTACAGGTTAGTTGAGGTAATTTGTATATGTAGGTAGGGGTGAAGTGACTATGCATAGATAATATACAACAGGGGTGGTGTAATAGTCTGGTTGCTATTTGATTAATTGTTCAGCAGTCTTATGGCTTGAGGGTAGAAGCTGTTAAGGAACCTTTTGGTCCTAGACTTGGCGCTCCGGTATCGCTTGCCGTAAGGCTGACTGTAAGGCACTAGTTGTCATACCAGGTGGTGATGCAACCGGTCAGGATGCTCTCGATGGTGCAGCTGTAGAACTTTTTGAGGGTCTGGGGACCGATGACAAATCTTTTCAGTCTCCTGAGGGGGAAAAGGTGTTGTCGTGCTCCTCTTCAAGACTGTCTTGGTGTGTTTGGACCGTGTTATTTTGTTGGTGGTGTGGACATCAAGGAACTTGAAACTCTCAAACCCACTCCACTACAGCCCTGTTGATGTTTATAGGGGCTCTGTTCGGCAAGCCTTTATCTGTAGTCCACGATCAGCTCCTTAGTCTTGCTCACATTGAGGGAGAGGTTGTTGTCCTGGCACCACACTGTCAGGTCTCTGACCTCCTCCCTGTAGGCTGTCTCATCATTGTCGGGGTTCAGACCACTGTTGTGTCGTCAGCACACTTAATGATGGTGTTGGCCACGCAGTCGTGGGTGAACAGGGAGTACAGGAGGGGACTAAGTACCCACCCCTGAGGGGCCCCAGTGCTGAGCATCAGTAGTAGTTTTCAAGCCCTGCCACATCTGACGAGCATCAGAGCCGGTGTCAATCTTAATCCTCTATTGACGCTTTGCTTCTTTGATGGTTCATCTGAGTGCATAGCGGGATTTTCTTATTGGCGTCCAGATCATTGTCCCACTCCTGAAAGTGTCAGTTCTAGCCTTTAGCTCGATGCAGATGTTGCCTGTAATCGATGGCTTCTGGTTGGGATATGTGCGTACGGTCACTATGGGGACGATGTCGTCGATGCACTCATTGATGAAGCCGATGAGTGAGGTGGTATACTCCTCAATGCCATTGGATGAATCCCGTAACATATTCCAGTCTGTGCTAGCTAAACAGTCCTGCTCGTAGCATCCGTGCCATCTGACCACTTCCGTATTGAGCGAGTCACTGGTACTTCCTGCTTTAATTTTAGATTGTTAGCAGGAATCTGGAGGATAGAATTATGGTCAGATTTGCCAAATGGAGGGCGGGGGAGAGCTCTGTATGGATCTCTATGGCTGGAGTAAAAGTGGTTTAGAATTGTTTTTCCTCTGGTTGCACACGTGACATGATGGTAAAAATTATTTAAGTTTGCCTGAATTAAAGTCCCCGGCCACTAGGTGCGCTGCTTCTGGGTGAGAATTTTCTTGTTTGCTTATGGCCTTATAAAGTTGGTTTAGTGCGGTCTTAGTGCCAGCGTTTGTCTGTGGTGGTAAATAGATGGCTAGGAATAATATAGATGAGATCTCTCTTGGTAGATAGTGTGGTCTACAACTTATCATAAGGTACTCTACCTCAGGTGAGTAATACCTCGAGACTTCTTTAGTATTAGACATCGTTCACCAGCTGTTATTGACAAGAAGACACACACCCCCACCCCTCGTTTTACCAGACGTAGCTTCTCTGTTATACAGGTACTTGGACAATCCCGCCAGCTCTATATTATCCTTGTTGTCGTTCAGCCATGACTCGGTGAAACACGAGATATTACAATTCTTAATGTCCTGTTGATAGAATAATCATAATCGTAAGTCATCCATTTTATTTTCAATTCAATTGATTGCATGTTAGCAAGTAGAATTGATGGCAATGGGTTTTCTTTATCTTTACTATTTTCTACTGTCACGTGTGCTCCCTCTCCCTAGATTACCAGGCTGCTCGTTATGGCGCACACCTGCCACCATCGTTACACACACCTGCGCGTCTTCAGCCTCACCTGGACTTCATATGGACTTAATATGTCACTCCCTATTGGTTCTTTCCCCAGGCGTTATTGTTTCTGTTCCTGTGTCAGTTCTGTGTGTTGTTCATGTTTCTTCTTTTTGTATTATGTTGTGTGTATTTATTAAAACACTCCCTGAACTTGCTTCCCGACTCTCAGCGCACATCGTTGCACCTACGTTCTAGAATAATAGTATCATAACTATGAAATAACACATGGAGTCATGTAGTAACCAAAAAGTGTTAAACAAATCAAAATATATTTTTGATTCTTCAGAGTAGCAATCCTTTACCTTGATGACAGCTTTGCACACTCTTGGCATTCTCTCAACCAGCTTTACCTGGAATGATTTTCCAACAGTCTTGAAGGAGTTCCCAAATATGTTGAGCTCTTTTGGCTGCTTTTCCTTCACTCTGCGGTCCAACTCATTCCAAACCATCTCAATTGGGTTGAGGTTGGGTGATTGTGGAGGCCAGGTCATCTGATGCAGCACTCCATCACTCTCCTTCTTGGAGAGTGGCACA
Organism: Oncorhynchus masou masou; assembly: GCF_036934945.1. Lineage (NCBI taxonomy): Eukaryota > Metazoa > Chordata > Actinopteri > Salmoniformes > Salmonidae > Oncorhynchus > Oncorhynchus masou. The sequence goes on from NC_088219.1 coordinate 8,402,674, forward strand.
GTGGTCTAAGACACTGCATCTCAGTGCTAGAGGAGTCACTACAGACACCCTGGTTCGAATCCAGGCTATCACAACTGACCGTGATTGGGAGTCCCATAGGACGGCACACATTTGACCCAGCGTCTTCCAGGTTTGGCCGGTGTAAGCCGTCATTTTGTAAATAAGAAAAGGTTGAATAAGAAAAGGTTTAAAAAAACACAGCCTGGAGGTGTGTTGGGTCATCAAGCAGTCTCCTCTGAACAGTTGATGATGAGATGTCTGTTACTTGAAATCTGAGAAGCATTTATTTGGGCTGCATCCACAGAACAACTCTCTCTGACTATAGTGTGACCCTCGGAGAGAGTGAAGGTAATGAGAGCTATGAAGGGGCCATGGAGGGCGAGGAGCAGGATCTTGCTAGGTCATTGCTAGGTCATGTGGAATTTGACTGGGAGCCAGTGAATGTGGTGAAGAGTGGGGGTTCCCAGGGTTCGGTGTGTGTGTTGACCCTGGCAGTGGAGTCCTGGACGTACTGGAGTCTATCCAGGACTTTACCGGACCCCGTTGCAGTAGTCCAGATGTGAAGTCACAAAAGCGTTTGAGAGTATCTCTGCTACCGGGTCCGTGAGGGATGGTTGGAGTCAGGAGATGTTACGGAGGTAACATCTCCATTTCCTGTAGTCCATGATCCTTTGTGTTGCTCACGTTGAGGGAGAGACTGTTGTCTTGACACCACACTGCCAGGTCTCTGACCTCCTCCCTATAGCCTGTCTCATTGTCGTCGGTGATCAGTCCTACCAAACTTAATGTTGGTGTTGGAGTCATGCTTGGTCACGCGGTCGTGGATGGACAGGAAGTACCCGGAGTGGGCTGAGAACGCACCCGTTCCGGGCCCCTGTGTTGAGGGTCAGCGTGGCGAATGTGTTGTTGCCTACCCTCACCAGGTACATTTAGGAGTCTCTTATGAGACGTAGGAGGTAAGGTGAATGGAGTATGATAAAAGAGTGTGTGATGATACTTTTTATCAGACCTTTTTACAAACAATATCGCATAAGATGTTGCCAGAAAAAAAAAAAAACTTTAAATGGATTGTGTAAATTCCAGAATCCAGACCGTGGAACTGTAATTTCCCCCAACATTCCAGACATTTCTTTGGAGCTCAGATCAGACGGGGATGAACGTTCCGCTCCATGTTCCTGTTCTCCAGAAGCTCTGGAACACTGAGGGTTCTGTGATCGATGGCTGCTTCACACTGTGTACAGTAGTGGTATGTGAGCTAAATATGTTCACTGTGTGTGTGTGTGTGTGTGTGTGTGCACGTGTGTGTGTGTGTGTGTGTGTGTGTGTGTGTGTGTGTGTGTGTGCGTGCGTGTGTGTGTCCATGGTGGTAGGTAGGCTAGTGGTTAAGAGCGTCTGCTAAGTAACTCAAATGTAAATGTCCAAGTAAAATGTCTGTCTGTCAGTCTGTACAGTATATGTACAGTAGGTGGTGGTCCTGGCTTGTCCTGGGCCAGTCCTGGCTGGTCCTGACTAGTCCTGGTCTGGTACTGGGATGGTCCTGGCTGGTCCTGACTAGTCCTGGTCTGGTACTGGGATGGTCCTGGCTGGTCTTGGCTGGTCCTGGGATGGTCCTGGCTGGTCTTGGCTGGTCCTGACTAGTCCTGGGCTGGTCCTGGGATGGTCCTGGCTGGTCTTGGCTGGTCCTGGGATGGTCCTGGCTGGTCTTGGCTGGTCCTGGGATGGTCCTGGCTGGTCTTGGCTGGTCCTGACTAGTCCTGGGCTGGTCCTGGGATGGTCCTGGCTGGTCTTGGCTGGTCCTGGGATGGTCCTGGCTGATCCATGTGTCTGATTTCTCATGAACTGCAATGCATCTTTAAACTGTCATTTATATAAATCAAATCAAACTTTATTTGTCACATGCTCTGAATACAACAAGTGTAGCCTTTACCGTGAAATGTTTACTTACAAGCCCATAACCAACTGTGCAGTTCAAAAAGAGTTAAGAAAATATTTACAAAATAAACTAAAGTAAAACATTATATAAAGTAACACAATAACATTACAATAACAAGGCTATATACAGGGGGTACCGGTACTGAGTCAGTGTGGAGGCTATATACAGGGGGTACCAGTACTGAGTCAGTGTGGAGGCTATATACAGGGGGTACCGGTACTGAGTCAGTGTGGAGGCTATATACAGGGGGTACCGGTGCTGAGTCAGTGTGGAGGCTATATACAGGGGGTACCGGTACTGAGTCAGTGTGGAGGCTATATACAGGGGGTACCGGTACTGAGTCAGTGTGGAGGCTATATACAGGGGGTACCGGTACTGAGTCAGTGTGGAGGCTATATACAGGGGGTACCGGTGCTGAGTCAGTGTGGAGGCTATATACAGGGGGTACCGGTACTGAGTCAGTGTGGAGGCTATATACAGGGGGTACCGGTACTGAGTCAGTGTGGAGGCTATATACAGGGGGTACCGGTGCTGAGTCAGTGTGGAGGCTATATACAGGGGGTACCGGTACTGAGTCAGTGTGGAGGCTATATACAGGGGGTACCGGTACTGAGTCAGTGTGGAGGCTATATACAGGGGGTACCGGTACTGAGTCAGTGTGGAGGCTATATACAGGGGGTACCGGTACTGAGTCAGTGTGGAGGCTATATACAGGGGGTACCGGTACTGAGTCAGTGTGGAGGCTATATACAGGGGGTACCGGTACTGAGTCAATGTGGAGGCTATATACAGGGGGTACCGGTACTGAGTCAGTGTGGAGGCTATATACAGGGGGTACCGGTACTGAGTCAGTGTGGAGGCTATATACAGGGGGTACCGGTACTGAGTCAGTGTGGAGGCTATATACAGGGGGTACCGGTACTGAGTCAATGTGGAGGCTATATACAGGGCCTGTTCGGCCCACCTTTTCCTGTAGTCCATGATCAGCTCTTTAGTCTTGCTCACATTGAGGGAGAGGTTCTTGTCCTGGCACCACTGCCAGTTCTCTGACCTCCTCCCTACAGGCTGTCTCATCGTTGTCGGTGATCAGGCCTACCACTTTTGTGTCATCAGCAAACTTAATGATGGTGTTGGAGTCATGTTTGGCCACGCAGTCATGGGTGAACAGGGAATACAGGAGGGGACTAAGTACACACCACTGAGGGGCCCCAGTGCTGAGGATCTGCGTGGCAAGACATGTTGTTGCCTACCCTTACCATCTGGGGACGGCCCATCAGGAAATCCAGGATCCAGTTGCAGAGGGAGGTGTTTAGTCCTTAGGTCCTTAGCTTAGTGATGAGATTAGTGGGCAATATGGTGTTGAAAGCTGAGCTGTAATCAAGGAACAGCATTCTCACATAAGTGTTAATTTTTTCCAGTTGAGAAAGGGCAGTGAGGAGTGCAATAGAGATTACGTCATCTGTGGATCTGTGGATAGTGTATCCGGGAGGATGCTGTTGATGTGGGCCATGACCAGTCTTTCAACGCACGTCATGGCTACCGACGTGAGTGTGACGGGGCGGTAACCATTTAGTCTGGTTACCTTCGCTTCCTTGGGCACAGGGACTATGGTGGTCCGCTTGAAACATGTAGGTATTACAGACTCGGTCAGGGAGAGGTTGAAAATGTCAGTGAAGACACTTGACAGATGGTCCTCGCATGCTTTGGCTTTCTGAATGTTGACCTGTTTAAAGGTCTTGCTCACATCGGCTACAGAGAGAGTTATCACATAGTCATCCAGAACAGCTGGTTCTGCTCTCGTGCATGGTTCAGTGTTGCTTGCCTCAAAGCGAGCATAAATGGCATTTAGCTCATCTGGTAGGCTCGCGTCACTGGGCAGCTCACGTCTGGGTTTCCCTTTGTAGTCCGTAATAGTTTTCAAGCCACATCTGACGAGCGTCAGAGCCGGTGTCTCGGACTCGATCTTAATCCTGTATTGACGATTTGCTTGTTTGTTTGTTGTCTTCAGATGCAGATGTTGCAATGTAATCCACGGCTTCTGGTTGGGAAATGTCGGGGAAGATGTCGTCGATGCACTCATTGATGAAGCCGATGACTGAGGTGGTAAACTCCTCAATGTCAATGGATGAATCCTGGAACATATACCAGTCTGTGCTAGCAAAACAGTCCTGTAGCTTAGCATCTGCGTCATCTGACCAATTCCGTGTTGAGCGAGTCACTGGTGCTACATGCTTTAGTTTTTGCTTCTAAGCATCAGGAGGCTAGAATTATGGTCAGATTTGCCAAATGGAGGGCAAGGGAGAGCTCTGTATGGATCTCTGTGGGTGGAGTAAAGGTGGTCTAGATTTTTTTTCCCTCTGGTTGCACATGTGACATGCTGGTAAAAATTTGGTAAAACTGATTTAAGTTTGCCTGCATTAAAGTCCCCGGCCATTAGGAGTGCCGCATCTGGGTGAGCATTTTCTTGTTTGCTTATGGCCTTATAGAGTTGGTTGAGAGTGGTCTTAGTGCCAGCTTCACTCTGTGGTGGTAAATAGATGGCTACGAATAATATAGATGAGACCTCTCTTGGTAGATAGTGTGGTCTACAACTTATCATAAGGTACTCTACCTCAGGTGAGTAATACCTCGAGACTTCTTTAATATTAGACATCGTTCACCAGCTGTTATTGACAAATAGACACACATCCCCACCCTCGTTTTACCAGACGTAGCTTCTCTGTTCTACAGGTGCTTGGACAATCCCGCCAGCTCTATATTATCCTTGTCGTCGTTCAGACACGAATCATTGAAACATAAGATATAACAGTTCTTAATGTCCCATTGGTAGGTTAATCGTATGTCAGGGTTTACCAGAATTGGACCCAGAAGCAGACCAGGACAAGGAGAGTAGGAAGAAGGTGAGTATTTATTTACAAGTGAATGTGAATGGGTAGATATATCCAGGTGGCGTAGTGGGCAGCGGTGGTGAGTTGATGGGAGTAAATAGGTGGATCCAATGGGGTAGCGGAATTCTCCGACGACCAGGCGGGAATGGGGTAAATGATCCGAGTGAGTAACTGAAGACAGAACAAACGGAGGTAAGTTTAAGGCAAGCAATACGTAAATAAAAAAAAAAACAACAAAACAAATTCTATCCAACTTGAGGCTGATACTATGGCACGACATACTGTTCATGGCTAACGATCCGGCAGGGAATGGATGTCAGGTCAGAGCTTTTGAAGGGGAGAGGTGATGATCAGGACAGGTGTGCAGATTACTGATGGGATACAGGTGCGGGTGAACATCGATCTCCCAACAAGCTAATTCGCCCGGCAACCAGACAGGGTGCGTTCCAGGACACCGGAAACACACTCCAGGACAGAAACACAGGCAAACACAGACTCAGGAAGCGGGATTCGTGACATCGTAATCATAGGTCATCAATTTTATTTTCCAACGATTGCATGTTAGCAAGTAGAATTGATGGCAGTGGGAGTTTACTCGCTCGCCTACGGATTCTCAAAATGCAGCCCGATCTGCATCCTCTTTTTCCGTCCTCAAACAACTCAAAAGAACCAACAAAATAACACAAAAGATGGCAGATCATATTCTGTTGCAGAGAAAATACGTTTAGATAGAACGATAGAGATGGGTGAGGGAGGGAGGAAAAAAGCATGACTTCATACTTCTCTGTGGAATGTGTGTTTAATGAAGCTTGTCATTCTACAGCCTAACCATAACCCTGTCTTTACTTTAAGAAGCTGACTGAACAGATTCTGCTGATAGGAAGAGACGCTTAGGGAGAGAGAGGGAGAGAGAGAGAGCGAGAGGAGGTGGAGGAGGAGGGAGAGATAGAGTGAGGTAAAAAGTGACTTCATTCTTCTCTGAGGAATGTATGTTTAAGGTGAAAGAATCCATAGCCTGAAGTGAAGTTATATTTATAAGGGAGCAAGGGGGGTGATGTACCTCTCACTCTTTCTCTCCCTCTCTCCCTCTCATACACACATTCCACTCCACACCTGCACAGATGTTGCCTACTCCTCATTACCTGTCTGTCAAACCAGTCCTCTCCTTCTCCTCCTCACGGTTTAATGAGGTAGTAAAGGAAGAAGACTGATCATTCTGTCCTTAACACCGAACACCCCTCTCTCTCTCTCTCTCTCTCTCTCTCCTTCCTCTCCCCTCCTCTCTCTCCCATCCTCTCGTTCTCCCTCTCACAGTCCCTCCTCATTCTCCCCTCTCTCTCTCTCTTGAAGGTAAACCCCTCTCCCCTATCTCCCCATCTCAGCCTTATGACATGCAAACACATGTTGTTCTCTGCTGGGTTTTCTTCTGTCGGCTGAAGGGACCAGTGGCAGTATCACAGGGCTCATAGTGGACACTGGGATGGTATGGACCTGCCTTACCAAGGATAATACAGCTGCACCTACTCTCCTCGGGACTGTAAATCCACTGGAATTCTCTCTTCTTGTTGTCTCTCTCTTCAGCTGGGGTCTAGGGCTGGGGTCTGGGTTCTGGAGTCTGGGGTCTGGGGGCTGGGTTCTGGAGTCTGGGTTCTGGGGTCTGGGTTCTGGGGTCTGGGTTCTGGGTTCTGGGGTCTGGGTTCTGGGGTCTGGGTTTTGGAGTCTGGGGTCTGGGGTCTGGACAGTTCATCTTTCAGTCCTTAACAACCTCTCCTGCACAGTCTCAGATACAGGTAAGAAAATACTACAGATTAATTTGATTAATTCTCTGTCATGTTCTCTCTGTCTCTCTCTCTCTCTCTCTCTCTCTCTCTGTCTCTCTCTCTCTCTCTCTGTGCCTCTCTGTCTCTCTCTCTCTCTTTGTCTCTCTCTCTCTTTCTGTCTCTCTCTCTCTTTCTCTCTCTGTGCCTCTCTGTCTCTCTGTCTCTCCCTCTCTCTCCCTCTCTCTCTGTGCCTCTCTGTCTCTCTCCCTCTCTCTCTGTGCCTCTCTCTCTGTGCCTCTCTCTCTCTCTCCCTCTCTCTCTGTGCCTCTCTCTCTCTCTCACTCTCTCTCTGTGCCTCTCTGTTTCTCTCTCTCTTTCTCTCTCTCTCTCTCTCTCTCTCTCTCTCTCTCTCTCTCTCTCTCTCTCTGTGCCTCTGTCTCGTGCTTTTCTTATGATATCCTACAGAACATTGTTTCAGTAAAAAGGTAAGCCAGCAGGTATTATTAGCATAGACGTGTGTTATAGATGGGATCAATTCCAACTAAAATTCAAGTCAATGTAGGAAATTAGGCATCAGTTGTTGATCCACCACCACATTATTTGAAAACGACAAGGACAAAACATGCACAACTACTCAGCCTATGCTGAAACCGGGTCAGGGAACACAAATATCGGGAATAGCCACCAAGGAAAAGTAGACTTAAACAGGCATTGACAAGGTTACCCCTCCCGGTGTGGAGCTGAGAGAACATGTAGGCTGTAGCATGACTTCCCTGTTTGGAGACAGTTTAAAGTTTAGAGTTTAAAGGTACGTTGCTGTGGGGGGGTTTCAAGCTGTTGATGGGGTTAGAGAGGTCTTTGAATAATGAATGTAATTCTTTGTGTTTTTTGAAGCAGGTCATAAATCAATTCAGTTTTGTGCAGAATTCTCAGCGCTGAACCTCGAGCGTCAGAAACTGATCCAGACTTGAAACAGATGTGATGTTTCGTCTCGATCAAATCTGGAGAATCAGATTTAAATGGCAAATTTAAATGTAACTGATTTTTCTACTTATTCTGCCCCCCCCCCCTCCCCATTCTCAACTATTCTTGAGGAAAATTACCCACTTTATTTTTGTTCAAATGAATAACAAATGTTTTAGTCTGTGTTCAGTTTCAAGTCATGTCGCTGTTGACCTATAGGACTAAACAGAATATTGAACTGTTCCCTGTGCAGATAACAAGGCCTTTACAGCCCATTTAGGAAACATTGACCAGAACTGACCACTGAGGCTTCATGATAGGATCTCCAACCAGTTACCATGGCGATGTGTGAAAGACCAGTAGACACTCTTCCAGTCAGTCATCAACCCCCTCACAGACACGGCCAGACTCTGGACACAGTGACCGTTCTACTGGAGGATATACAGGGTCACCGTGAGGTTGAAGGTCAGGG
>NC_088219.1:8415689-8425689 GCF_036934945.1 Oncorhynchus masou masou
TATGACTGGTTAGTAGTAAATAAGACTGGTTAATAGTAAATAAGACTAGTTTGTAGCAAATAAGACTGGTTAGTAGTAAATAAGACTGGTTAATAGTAAATAAGACTGGTTAATAGTAAATAAGACTGGTTAGTAGTAAATAAGACTGGTTAATAGTAAATATGACTGGTTTGTAGTAAATAAGACGGGTTAGTAGTAAATAAGACTGGTTAGTAGTAAATAAGACTGGTTAATAGTAAATACGACTGGTTAGTAGTAAATAAGACGGGTTAGTAGTAGATAAGACTGGTTAGTAGTAAATAAGACTGGTTAGTAGTAAATAAGACAGGTTAGTAGTAAATAAGACTGGTTAGTAGTAAATAAGACTCGTTAGTAGTAAATAATACTGGTTAGTAGTAAATAAGACTGGTTAATAGTAAATACGACTGGTTAGTAGTAAATAAGACTGGTTAATAGTAAATAAGACTGGTTAATAGTAAATAAGACTGGTTAGTAGTAAATAAGACTGGTTAGTAGTAAATAAGACTGGTTAATAGTAAATAAGACTGGTTAGTAGTAAATAAGACTGGTTAATAGTAAATATGACTGGTTAGTAGTAAATAAGACTGGTTAATAGTAAATAAGACTAGTTTGTAGCAAATAAGACTGGTTAGTAGTAAATAAGACTGGTTAATAGTAAATAAGACTGGTTAGTAGTAAATACGACTGGTTAGTAGTAAATAAGACTGGTTAATAAGACTGGTTAATAGTAAATAAGACTGGTTAATAGTAAATAAGACTGAATAAGCTGGTTGGTTCGGTGTAACGGTTAGGGTTAGGCAGGTCAATTGATAGTCAATGTCTATCTGGGAATTGTATTGTGGTGAATCACTCTGTCTCTCCGTGACTTTATGACCTCTAGGGTTCAGATGTCAACTGTGACTCAATCAGATTAAGGGTCACTCCCTCTGGTCGGTCAGGATCCCCAGCGAGGATCTCCCTCCCTCCCTCCCACCCTCCCTCCCTCCCTCCCTCCCTCCCTCCCTCCCTCCCTCCCTCCCTCCCTCCCTCCCTCCCTCCCTCCCTCCCTCCCTCCCTCCCTCCCTCCCTCCCTCCCTCCCTCCCTCCCTCCCCCTTAATGCATGTCCCCCCTCCCCCATAACCCATGTCCCCCCCCTCCCCCATAACGCATGTCCCCCCCCTTCCCCATAACCCATGTCCCCCCCCTCCCCCATAACGCATGTCCCCACCCTTCCCCATAACCCATGTCCTCCCCCATAACGCATGTCCCCCCTCCCCCATAACACATGCCCCCCCCCCCCCTTCCCCATAACCCATGTCCCCCCCCCTCCCCCATAACGCATGTCCCCCCCCTCCCCCATAACCCATGTCCTCCCCCATAACGCATGACCCCCCCCCATAACGCATGTCCCCCCACCCCCTTCCCCATAAGGCATGCCCCCCTTCCCCATAACCCATGTTCCCTCCCTCCCTCAACCTTTAGGGCTGAGGGGACACCTACTGAATGAGAGGCTTGTGGGAGGGTATTTGATGGAGTGTAAAGGGACAGAGAGAGAGATCTAACTCCAACATGGTTGCCCTTTAAATCTAGCCATCGCTGCCACTAACAGGGATGTTGAGGATTTGTTTTGAATACTTAACTTCAATTCCCCAGCCCTTTTCTCTCTCTCCAGGCCCTGATTGGTCACCTGACTGAGTGAGGTACTTGTTCACTGGTCAGTCCTCCAGGAAATGAACAAGCTACTTTGTTTCAACCCCAGAGTTCTTAGGGGCAGATAGCAGCACATCGGGTCTCTTTGAGGAGCTGGTTTACACGTGCAATCGCGCACGCACGCACGCACGCACGCACACACACACACACACACACACACACACACACACACACACACACACACACACACACACACACACACACACACACACACACACACACACACACACACACACACACACACACACACACACCAACAAGTACCCCACATCCCCAGCCCTACTACTCAGATCGTGTCGACCATTTTGTGAAATATCTTCCTTTAGGATTTGGTGGTCAAGCCATTTCCTGTGAGCCTGTGACCCCAGATCTCCAGATTCCTACAGAGACACAGCGGACTGACTCTGTACCGTGGATGCTATTTATAACCTGCTGGGGAAGAGAGGAGGGTGAGGGGGGGAGGAGAGAAAAGGGGAGAGGAGTGAGGGAGAGGACAGAGGGAGATGGAGAAGAGGGGGGGGGGAGGGAGGGAGGGAGGGGAGCAGACGTGGAGTAGGGGAATTTCAATTGGCTATGAATGGCAACACACACACACACACACACACACACACACACACACACACACACACACACACACACACACACACACACACACACACACACACACACACACACACACACACACACACACACACACACACTTCTACTCACTCACAGTGCATCTCTTTCATAGTTTATGAAATGTTAATGTGTGTCCCTCCAACCTCAGTTTATCAACAGATGACTGGGCTCTGAAAGCATCAGTGTGTTTCAACTGTAGTTTATCCACAGAGGAATGGGCTCTAGCCTCTTCTGCCAGTCTCCTCTACCAGCCTCCTCTACCAGTCTCCTCTACCAGCCTCCTCTACCAGTCTCCTCTACCAGCCTCCTCTACCAGTCTCCTCTACCAGCCTCTTCTACCAGCCTCCTCTACCAGCCTATTCTACCAGCCTCCTCTACCAGTCTCCTCTACCAGCCTCCTCTACCAGTCTCCTCTACCAGCCTCTTCTACCAGCCTCCTCTACCAGCCTCTTCTACCAGCCTCCTCTACCAGCCTCCTCTACCAGCCTCTTCTACCAGCCTCTTCTACCAGACTCCTCTACCAGCCTCTTCTACCAGCCTCTTCTACCAGCCTCCTCTACCAGTCTCCTCTACCAGCCTCTTCTACCAGCCTCCTCTACCAGCCTCTTCTACCAGCCTCTTCTACCAGCCTCCTCTACCAGCCTCCTCTACCAGCCTCATCTACCAGTCTCCTCTACCATCCTCTTCTACCAGACTCCTCTACCAGCCTATTCTACCAGCCTCCTCTACCAGTCTCCTCTACCAGTCTCTTCTGCCAGTCTCCTCTACCAGCCTCCTCTACCAGTCTCCTCTACCAGTCTCCTCTACCAGTCTCCTCTACCAGCCTCTTCTACCAGCCTCCTCTACCAGCCTCCTCTACCATTCTCCTCTACCAGTCTCCTCTACCAGCCTCTTCTACCAGTCTCCTCTACTAGCCTCTTCTACCAGCCTCCTCTACCAGTCTCCTCTACCAGTCTCTTCTGCCAGTCTCCTCTACCAGCCTCCTCTACCAGTCTCCTCTACCAGCCTCTTCTACCAGCCTCCTCTACCAGTCTCCTCTACCAGTCTCCTCTACCAGCCTCCTCTACCAGCCTCCTCTACCAGCCTCCTCTACCAACCTCCTCCTCCAGCATCCTCTACCAGCATCCTCCACTAGCCTCCTCTACCAGCCTCCTCTACCAGCCTCCTCCTCCAGCATCTTCTACCAGCCTCCTCTACCAGCCTCCTCTACCAGCCTCCTCCTCCAGCCTCTTCTACCAACCTCCTCTACCAGCCTCCTCTACCAACCTCCTCTACCAGCCTCCTCTGTTTACCTTGTGTATGGCCCACTCCGTGTTTGCTTGGGCAAGTGCCAGGCTTTTTTGGGGCTTAATCTGGTCACATTATAACATGTGTGTGTGTGTGTGTGTGCGTGTGTGTCTCTGTCGTTGTCTCTGTCGGTGTCTCTGTGGTGTGGCACAGTCCCCGTGGTGTGATTCTATGAGTCAGCTGATGAGGAAGTTGGATCAGCTCAATCTGGACATACAGGAAGCACTCAGCGCTGCTAGCTCCTCCCACTCTGACAACGACCAACCAGAAACACAACAACCAGAACTGGTAAGTCCGATAGAACACAGACATACATTCTGATAGAACACAGACATACATTCTGATAGAACACAGACATACATTCTGATAGAACACAGACATGCTGTCTGATAGAACACAGACATACATTCTGATAGAACACAGACAGTCTGATAGAACACAGACATACATTCTGATAGAACACAGACATACATTCTGATAGAACACAGACATACATTCTGATAGAACACAGACATACATTCTGATAGAACACAGACATACATTCTGATAGAACACAGACAGTCTGATAGAACACAGACATGCAGTCTGATAGAACACAGACATACATTCTGATAGAACACAGACATACATTCTGATAGAACACAGACAGTCTGATAGAACACAGACATGCAGTCTGATAGAACACAGACATACAGTCTGATAGAACACAGACAGTCTGATAGAACACAGACAGACAGTCTGATAGAACACAGACAGACAGTCTGATAGAACACAGACAGTCTGATAGAACACAGACATACAGTCTGATAGAACACAGACATACAGTCTGATAGAACACAGACATACAGTCTGATAGAACACAGACAGTCTGATAGAACACAGACATACAGTCTGATAGAACACAGACATGCAGTCTGATAGAACACAGACAGTCTGATAGAACACAGACAGTCTGATAGAACACAGACAGTCCGATAGAACACAGACATACAGTCTGATAGAACACAGACATACAGTCTGATAGAACACAGACATACAGTCTGATAGAACACAGACAGTCTGATAGAACACAGACATACAGTCTGATAGAACACAGACATACAGTCTGATAGAACACAGACATACAGTCTGATAGAACACAGACAGTCTGATAGAACACAGACATACAGTCTGATAGAACACAGACATACATTCTGATAGAACACAGACAGTCTGATAGAACACAGACATACAGTCTGATAGAACACAGACAGTCTGATAGAACACAGACATACATTCTGATAGAACACAGACAGTCTGATAGAACACAGACATACAGTCTGATAGAACACAGACATGCAGTCTGATAGAACACAGACAGTCTGATAGAACACAGACATACATTCTGATAGAACACAGACAGTCTGATAGAACACAGACATACAGTCTGATAGAACACAGACATACAGTCTGATAGAACACAGACAGACAGTCTGATAGAACACAGACATACATTCTGATAGAACACAGACAGACAGTCTGATAGAACACAGACATACATTCTGATAGAACACAGACATACATTCTGATAGAACACAGACAGTCTGATAGAACACAGACATACATTCTGATAGAACACAGACAGTCTGATAGAACACAGACATGCATTCTGATAGAACACAGACAGTCTGATAGAACACAGACATACATTCTGATAGAACACAGACAGTCTGATAGAACACAGACATACATTCTGTTAGAACACAGACAGTCTGATAGAACACAGACATACAGTCTGATAGAACACAGACATACACTCTGATAGAACACAGACAGTCTGATAGAACACAGACATACATTCTGATAGAACACAGACAGTCTGATAGAACACAGACATACATTCTGATAGAACACAGACAGTCTGATAGAACACAGACATACATTCTGATAGAACACAGACAGTCTGATAGAACACAGACATACATTCTGATAGAACACAGACATACAGTCTGATAGAACACAGACAGACAGTCTGATAGAACACAGACAGTCTGATAGAACACAGACAGTCTGATAGAACACAGACATACAGTCTGATAGAACACAGACAGACAGTCTGATAGAACACAGACATACAGTCTGATAGAACACAGACATACATTCTGATAGAACACAGACAGTCTGATAGAACACAGACATACAGTCTGATAGAACACAGACATACAGTCTGATAGAACACAGACATACATTCTGATAGAACACAGACAGTCTGATAGAACACAGACATACAGTCTGATAGAACACAGACATACAGTCTGATAGAACACAGACAGACAGTCTGATAGAACACAGACAGTCTGATAGAACACAGACAGACAGTCTGATAGAACACAGACATACAGTCTGATAGAACACAGACATACAGTCTGATAGAACACAGACATACAGTCTGATAGAACACAGACATACAGTCTGATAGAACACAGACAGACAGTCTGATAGAACACATACAGTCTGATAGAACACAGACATACAGTCTGATAGAACACATACAGACAGTCTGACAGAACACAGACAGTCTGATAGAACACACACAGACAGTCTGATAGAACACAGACATACATTCTGATAGAACACAGACATACAGTCTGATAGAACACAGACATACAGTCTGATAGAACACAGACATACATTCTGATAGAACACAGACAGACAGTCTGATAGAACACAGACATACATTCTGATAGAACACAGACATACATTCTGATAGAACACAGACAGTCTGATAGAACACAGACATACATTCTGATAGAACACAGACAGTCTGATAGAACACAGACATACATTCTGATAGAACACAGACAGTCTGATAGAACACAGACATACATTCTGATAGAACACAGACAGTCTGATAGAACACAGACATACATTCTGTTAGAACACAGACAGTCTGATAGAACACAGACAGTCTGATAGAACACAGACAGTCTGATAGAACACAGACATACATTCTGATAGAACACAGACAGTCTGATAGAACACAGACATACATTCTGATAGAACACAGACAGTCTGATAGAACACAGACATACATTCTGATAGAACACAGACAGTCTGATAGAACACAGACATACATTCTGATAGAACACAGACATACAGTCTGATAGAACACAGACAGACAGTCTGATAGAACACAGACATACATTCTGATAGAACACAGACATACAGTCTGATAGAACACAGACATACATTCTGATAGAACACAGACATACAGTCTGATAGAACACAGACATACATTCTGATAGAACACAGACAGTCTGATAGAACACAGACATACAGTCTGATAGAACACAGACATACAGTCTGATATAACACAGACAGACAGTCTGATAGAACACAGACAGTCTGATAGAACACAGACATACAGTCTGATAGAACACAGACATACAGTCTGATAGAACACAGACATACAGTCTGATAGAACACAGACAGACAGTCTGATAGAACACAGACAGTCTGATAGAACACAGACATACAGTCTGATAGAACACATACAGACAGTCTGACAGAACACAGACAGTCTGATAGAACACATACAGACAGTCTGATAGAACACAGACATACAGTCTGATAGAACACAGACAGTCTGATAGAACACAGACAGACAGTCTGATAGAACACAGACAGTCTGATAGAACACAGACAGTCTGATAGAACACAGACAGTCTGATAGAACACAGACAGTCTGATAGAACACAGACAGACAGTCTGATAGAACACAGACAGTCTGATAGAACACAGACAGACAGTCTGATAGAACACAGACATACAGTCTGATAGAACACATACAGACAGTCTGACAGAACACAGACAGTCTGATAGAACACATACAGACAGTCTGATAGAACACAGACAGTCTGATAGAACACAGACATACAGTCTGATAGAACACAGACATACATTCTGATAGAACACAGACAGTCTGATAGAACACAGACATACAGTCTGATAGAACACAGACATACAGTCTGATAGAACACAGACATACATTCTGATAGAACACAGACAGTCTGATAGAACACAGACAGACAGTCTGATAGAACACAGACATACAGTCTGATAGAACACATACAGACAGTCTGACAGAACACATACAGACAGTCTGATAGAACACATACAGACAGTCTGATAGAACACAGACAGTCTGACAGAACACATACAGACAGTCTGATAGAACACATACAGACAGTCTGATAGAACACAGACAGACAGTCTGATAGAACACAAACACACATATGCTCTTTAGGGGTCAGAGAATGACAAGATCAGTAAAGAGAATGGCACACACACACACACACACACACACACACACACACACACACACACACACACACACACACACACACACACACACACACACACACACACACACACACACACACGTTCCTCAGCCAGCGTGTTGCCATGCGTGCAGACAACTATTCTGCCTCAGTTTAATCTATGGTTGAATTAATTAACAGTAATTGTTTGGATGCAACCCAAACCTGTTGTTTTCCATCATTAAATGTTTGTATAAATCTGTCTGTGTGTGGTGGGTGTGGGGGTGTGGGGGGTGGGGTATGCAGTGTGTGTGTTTTGGTCTACCTTCATCTGGCTTCCAGGCGGAAACTCAGCATTAATCCCTTAACGAGGGGAACTCGTAACTTCAACCAATCTGGCAACACAGTAGAGTACAGTTCCAACCCAACTAACCAGCTAACCAACCTGCTAACCCAACTAACCAGCTAACCAACCAGCTAACCAACCAACCGGCTAACCAACAAGCTAACCGACCAATCAGCTATCCAGCGAACCAACCAACCAACCAGCTAACCAACCAACCAGCTAACCAACAAGCTAACCGACCAATCAGCTATCCAGCGAACCAACAAACCAGCGAACCAACCAACCAACCAGCTAACCAACCAACCAGCTAACCAACCAACCAGCTAACCTGGTTCGAGCCCAGATAGGGGCGAGGAGAGGGTCCCTGGTTCGATCCCAGGTAGGGGCGAGAAGAGGGTCCCTGGTTCGAGCCCAGGTAGGGGCGAGGAGAGGGTCCCTGGTTCGAGCCCAGATAGGAGTAAGGAGAGGGTCCCTGGTTCAAGCCCAGGTAGGGGCGAGGAGAGGGTCCCTGGTTCGAGCCCAGGTAGGGGCGAGGAGAGGGTCCCTGGTTCGAGCCCAGGTAGGGGCGAGAAGAGGGTCCCTGGTTCGAGCCCAGGTAGGGCGAGGAGAGGGTCCCTGGTTCGAGCCCAGATAGGAGTAAGGAGAGGGTCCCTGGTTCAAGCCCAGGTAGGGGTGAGGAGAGGGTCCCTGGTTCGAGCCCAGGTAGGGGCGAGGAGAGGGTCCCTGGTTCGAGCCCAGGTAGGGGCGAGGACAGGAACAGAAGCTATTCTGTTACACAAACAACCAACTAACCAACAGCTACAATCTTCAGGATTCCCTAATTGTTTGAAACAATCTTTATCTTGGGCCAATCTGGCAACCCAACACACCAGCAGCAATGCAAATCAAGAATCCTCAGCATTTTAGGTTCTCCTCCATCAAATACATATGTTTCTGAGGACCGACCTGGCAACCTACCTGGCAGTAAATAAACGTGAATAATACTGAACTACAGGCTTGGCTTGGCTGTTGGCAGGTTAGCTTTACTTAAGTTAATCAAACAATCACATTTGATTTGTTTAGCACTTTATACAAATGCATTTGTCATAACGTGCTTAGTCCACAGCAACCCAGGCCTAAATCCCTTATAGAGTTTACAGAGGCAATATGAAGGAAATAAACACAGACTGGTAGACCTCATATCTAAAACTTCTTCATCTCAGAGAATCACACAGACAGTCCTCTATATGACCCCTGACCTACCGTGTACCCTCCACACAAAGGACAGTCCTCCATGTGACCCCTGACCTACCGTGTACCCTCCACACAAAGGGCAGTCCTCTATATGACCCCTGACCTACCGTGTACCCTCCACACAAAGGACAGTCCTCTATATGACCCCTGACCTACCGTGTACCCTCCACACAAAGGACAGTCCTCTATATGACCCCTGACCTACCGTGTACCCTCCACACAAAGGGCAGTCCTCCATGTGACCCCTGACCTACCGTGTACCCTCCACACAAAGGACAGTCCTCCATGTGACCCCTGACCTACCGTGTACCCTCCACACAAAGGGCAGTCCTCCATGTGACCCCTGACCTACCGTGTACCCTCCACACAAAGGACAGTCCTCCATGTGACCCCTGACCTACCGTGTACCCTCCACACAAAGGGCAGTCCTCCATGTGACCCCTGACCTACCTTGTACCCTCCACACAAAGGGCAGTCTTCCATGTGACCCCTGACCTACCGTGT
>NC_088219.1:8435689-8450689 GCF_036934945.1 Oncorhynchus masou masou
CATACAGGTGGGAAGTGGGAGAGAGTATGGTTTTCCATACAGGTGGGAAGTGGGAGAGAGTATGGTTTTCCATACAGGGGGAAGTGGGAGAGAGTATGGTTTTCCATACAGGTGGGAAGTGGGAGAGAGTATGGTTTTCCATACAGGTGGGAAGTGGGAGAGAGTATGGTTTTCCATACAGGGGGAAGTGGGAGAGAGTATGGTTTTCCATACAGGTGGGAAGTGGGAGAGAGTATGGTTTTCCATACAGGTGGGAAGTGGGAGAGAGTATGGTTTTCCATACAGGGGGAAGTGGGAGAGAGTATGGTTTTCCATACAGGTGGGAAGTGGGAGAGAGTATGGTTTTCCATACAGGGGGAAGTGGGAGAGAGTATGGTTTTCCATACAGGTGGGAAGTGGGAGAGAGTATGGTTTTCCATACAGGTGGGAAGTGGGAGAGAGTATGGTTTTCCATACAGGTGGGAAGTGGGAGAGAGTATGGTTTTCCATACAGGTGGGAAGTGGGAGAGAGTATGGTTTTCCATACAGGTGGGAAGTGGGAGAGAGTATGGTTTTCCATACAGGGGGAAGTGGGAGAGAGTATGGTTTTCCATACAGGTGGGAAGTGGGAGAGAGTATGGTTTTCCATACAGGTGGAAGTGGGAGTGAGTATGGGTTTCCATACAGGTGGGAAGTGGGAGAGAGTATGGTTTTCCATACAGGTGGGAAGTGGGAGAGAGTATGGTTTTCCATACAGGGGGAAGTGGGAGAGAGTATGGTTTTCCATACAGGGGGAAGTGGGAGAGAGTATGGTTTTCCATACAGAGGGAAGTGGGAGAGAGTATGGTTTTCCATACAGGTGGGAAGTGGGAGAGAGTATGGTTTTCCATACAGAGGGAAGTGGGAGAGAGTATGGTTTTCCATACAGGGGGAAGTGGGAGAGAGTATGGTTTTCCATACAGGTGGGAAGTGGGAGAGAGTATGGTTTTCCATACAGGTGGGAAGTGGGAGA
This sequence comes from Oncorhynchus masou masou, assembly GCF_036934945.1. Taxonomy (NCBI): domain Eukaryota; kingdom Metazoa; phylum Chordata; class Actinopteri; order Salmoniformes; family Salmonidae; genus Oncorhynchus; species Oncorhynchus masou. The sequence goes on from NC_088219.1 coordinate 8,436,681, forward strand.
GAGTATGGTTTTCCATACAGGTGGGAAGTGGGAGAGAGTATGGTTTTCCATACAGGTGGGAAGTGGGAGAGAGTATGGTTTTCCATACAGGTGGGAAGTGGGAGAGAGTATGGTTTTCCATACAGGTGGGAAGTGGGAGAGAGTATGGTTTTCCATACAGGTGGGAAGTGGGAGAGAGTATGGTTTTCCATACAGGTGGGAAGTGGGAGAGAGTATGGTTTTCCATACAGGTGGGTTCTGAATCTGATGTAAAAAGAACCCGAAAGACAACAAATTCAATGGACGACATTCTCTTGTAGTTTCAGTGAACTACTGTAGCAGGGCTTAGCGTTAAATTCAATGGACGACATTCAAACCACCACAAAAAAAAATCTAAATATGATAATATTAATTTCACTCTATATACACACACAATGTTTAAAGCAGTGGACTCTCTGAAATATCTAAAACACAGACAAGGTTTCAATGTAGAAAACTCTGTCTGTCACTCTATAGACAGGGTTACATTAAACACTATAGACAGGGTTACATTAAACACTATAGACAGGGTTACATTAAACACTATAGACAGGGTTACATTAAACACTATAGACAGGGTTACATTAAACACTATAGACAGGGTTATATTAAACTCTATAGACAGGGTTACATTAAACTCTATAGACAGGGTTACATTAAACTCTATAGACAGGGTTACATTAAACACTATAGACAGGGTTACATTAAACACTATAGACAGGGTTACATTAAACACTATAGACAGGGTTACATTAAACACTATAGACAGGGTTACATTAAACACTATAGACAGGGTTACATTAAACACCATAGACAGGGTTACATTAAACACTATAGACAGGGTTACATTAAACACTATAGACAGGGTTACATTAAACACTATAGACAGGGTTATATCAAACACTATAGACAGGGTTACATTAAACACTATAGACAGGGTTTCATTAAACACTATAGACAGGGTTATATTAAACACTATAGACAGGGTTACATTAAACTCTATAGACAGGGTTACATTAAACTCTATAGACAGGGTTACATTAAACACTATAGACAGGGTTACATTAAACACTATAGACAGGGTTACATTAAACACTATAGACAGGGTTACATTAAACACTATAGACAGGGTTACATTAAACACCATAGACAGGGTTACATTAAACACTATAGACAGGGTTACATTAAACACTATAGACAGGGTTACATTAAACACTATAGACAGGGTTATATCAAACACTATAGACAGGGTTACATTAAACACTATAGACAGGGTTTCATTAAACACTATAGACAGGGTTATATTAAACACTATAGACAGGGTTACATTAAACTCTATAGACAGGGTTACATTAAACTCTATAGACAGGGTTACATTAAACACTATAGACAGGGTTACATTAAACACTATAGACAGGGTTACATTAAACACTATAGGCAGGGTTACATTAAACACTATAGACAGGGTTACATTAAACACTATAGACAGGGTTACATTAAACATAATAGACAGGGTTACATTAAACACTATAGACAGGGTTATATCAAACACTATAGACAGGGTTACATTAAACACTATAGACAGGGTTATATCAAACACTATAGACAGGGTTACATTAAACATAATAGACAGGGTTACATTAAACACTATAGACAGGGTTACATTAAACACTATAGACAGGGTTACATTAAACCCTATAGACAGGGTTACATTAAACACTATAGACAGGGTTACATTAAACACTATAGACAGCGTTACATTAAACACTATAGACAGGGTTACATTAAACATAATAGACAGGGTTACATTAAACACTATAGACAGGGTTACATTAAACACTATAGACAGGGTTACATTAAACACTATAGACAGGGTTACATTAAACTCTATAGACAGGGTTACATTAAACACTATAGACAGGGTTTCATTAAACACTATAGGCAGGGTTACATTAAACTCTATAGACAGGGTTACATTAAACACTATAGACAGGGTTACATTAAACACTATAGACAGGGTTATATTAAACACTATAGACAGGGTTACATTAAACTCTATAGACAGGGTTACATTAAACACTATAGACAGGGTTACATTAAACACTATAGACAGGGTTACATTAAACTCTATAGACAGGGTTACATTAAACACTATAGACAGGGTTACATTAAACATAATAGACAGGGTTACATTAAACACTATAGACAGGGTTACATTAAACACTATAGACAGGGTTACATTAAACCCTATAGACAGGGTTACATTAAACACTATAGACAGGGTTACATTAAACACTATAGACAGGGTTACATTAAACACTATAGACAGGGTTACATTAAACTCTATAGACAGGGTTACATTAAACACTATAGACAGGGTTTCATTAAACACTATAGACAGGGTTACATTAAACTCTATAGACAGGGTTACATTAAACACTATAGACAGGGTTACATTAAACACTATAGACAGGGTTACATTAAACACTATAGACAGGGTTACATTAAACACTATAGACAGGGTTACATTAAACTCTATAGACAGGGTTACATTAAACACTATAGACAGGGTTTCATTAAACACTATAGACAGGGTTATATTAAACACTATAGACAGGGTTACATTAAACTCTATAGACAGGGTTACATTAAACACTATAGACAGGGTTACATTTAACACTATAGACAGTAGACTGTAACAGTGTTTATTTTTATTTTTAAGTCATTAAACCAGTAATGTTCTTGTCCTGGTCTCCTGGGGTGGCAGGGTAGCCTAGTGGTTAGAGCGTTGGACTAGTAACCGGAAGGTTGTGAGTTCAAACCCCCTGAGCTGACAAGGTACAAATCTGTCGTTCTACCCCTGAACAGGCAGTTAATCCACTGTTCCCAGGCCGTCATTGAAAATAAGAATGTGTTCTTAACTGACTTGCCTGGTTAAATAAAGGTAAAATAAATAAAATCTGGTCCACCTATATGGTATGAACATTACTGGATGAACAAACTGGCTGACTAATCTGTTCAGAACTTTAATCTCCCCTTGGCCAGATAGCTTCATCTTCTTTATCCTCTATTCTTTAGCCAAACATATTTATTCAGTGAGTCAAAATGATTAACGTTAGCTGCTGGCTGCATGATTGCATCAACCTGGCTATCTAATGCTAGCTAGCTATCTAGCTATGTCAAGCTAACATTAGTTGTTTCGTTAGCTAGCTATAGATAGGATCATTCTGGATAGTTTTAATGGACAACTAAACTGCTTTTATAAACTGCTTTTTGTTTTCCATTAACATTTTCTTCGCCACCCCTTCAACCTCCCCACAACCACCCCACGACCACCCCTCAACCTCCTCACAACCTCCCCTCAACCTCCCGACATCCACCCCTCAAACTCCCGTCAACCTCCCAACAACAATCGATCAAATGTATTTATAATCAAATGTATTTTTTAAGCCCTTCTTACATCAGCTGAAAACTCAAAGTGCTGCACAGAAACCCAACCCAAAACCCACAAACAGCAAGCAATGCAGGTGTAGAAGCACGGTGGCTAGGAAAAACTCCCTAGAAAGGCCAAAACCTAGGAAGAAACCTAGAGAGGAACCAGGCTATGTGGGGTGGCCAGTCCTCCTCTGGCTGTGCCGGGTAGAGATTATAACAGAACATAGCCAAGATAATCAACACCCCTGGCTAAATCTGGTTCTTCTCCAGGTTTCTTCCTAGGTCCTGGCCTTTCTAGGGAGATTTATCCTAGCCACCGTGCTTCTACATCTGCTTGCTGTTTGGGGGCTTTAGGTTGGGTTTCTGCACAAGCACTTTGTGAAAACTGCTGATATTAAAAGGACTTTATAAAATACCTATGATGGATTGACCTCTTCACTTGAGAGAGGACCAGATCTATATTCATTAACGCGTACTTCATTCATCTTTATTACTAAACCCTGGATGACAAAGAGTAAGTGCTTAACACAGCATTTGGCATAGGCCACGTCTCCATAGTTTTGACCAGGGCCCATAAGGGTCTGGTCTAAAGTAGTGCACTACATAGGGAATAGGGTGCGGATTGGGACACATTTGCAGTCTCTCTCTCTCTCTCTCTCTCTCTCTCTCTCTCTCTCTCTCTCGTCAGACTAATGTGTATTGACCTACAATACCCGAGGGGTTGACTAAAGATGCCCCTGTCAACCATATGTCTGTCGGTTCTGCAACATTAGCTAATTGCTGTCTTCTATAACAGCATATAGCCTGACCAGAAGGAGAGCGAACTATACAACCTCATATAGACTGACCAGACAGAGATAGTAGAGCTGACTATACATCCTCATATAGCCTGACCAGACAGAGATAGTAGAGCTGACTATATATCCTCATATAGCCTGACCAGACAGAGAGCTGACTATATATCCTCATATAGCCTGACCAGACAGAGAGCTGACTATATATCCTCATATAGCCTGACCAGACAGAGATAGTAGAGCTGACTATATGTCCTCATATAGCCTGACCAGACAGAGATAGTAGAGCTGACTATATATCCTCATATAGCCTGACCAGACAGAGAGCTGACTATATATCCTCATTTAGCCTGACCAGACAGAGACAGTAGAGCTGACTATATATCCTCATATAGCCTGACCAGACAGAGAGCTGACTATATATCCTCATATAGCCTGACCAGACAGAGAGCTGACTATATATCCTCATATAGCCTGACCAGACAGAGAGCTGACTATATATCCTCATATAGCCTGACCAGACAGAGAGCTGACTATATATCCTCATATAGCCTGACCAGACAGAGAGCTGACTATATATCCTCATTTAGCCTGACCAGACAGAGACAGTAGAGCTGACTATATATCCTCATATAGCCTGACCAGACAGAGAGCTGACTATATATCCTCATTTAGCCTGACCAGACAGAGACAGTAGAGCTGACTATATATCCTCATATAGCCTGACCAGACAGAGAGCTGACTATATATCCTCATATAGCCTGACCAGACAGAGAGCTGACTATATATCCTCATATAGCCTGACCAGAAGGAGAGCGAACTATACAACCTCATATAGCCTGACCAGACAGAGATAGTAGAGCTGACTCTATATCCTCATATAGCCTGACCAGACAGAGATAGTAGAGCTGACTATATATCCTCATATAGCCTGACCAGACAGAGAGCTGACTATATATCCTCATATAGCCTGACCAGACAGAGATAGTAGAGCTGACTATATGTCCTCATATAGCCTGACCAGACAGAGAGCTGACTATATATCCTCATATAGCCTGACCAGAAGGAGAGCGAACTATACAACCTCATATAGCCTGACCAGACAGAGATAGTAGAGCTGACTATATATCCTCATATTGCCTGACCAGACAGAGAGCTGACTATATATCCTCATATAGCCTGACCAGAAGGAGAGCGAACTATACAACCTCATATAGCCTGACCAGACAGAGATAGTAGAGCTGACTATATATCCTCATATAGCCTGACCAGACAGAGAGCTGACTATATATCCTCATATAGCCTGACCAGACAGAGATAGTAGAGCTGACTATATGTCCTCATATAGCCTGACCAGACAGAGAGCTGACTATATATCCTCATATAGCCTGACCAGACAGAGAGCTGACTATATATCCTCATATAGCCTGACCAGAAGGAGAGCGAACTATACAACCTCATATAGCCTGACCAGACAGAGATAGTAGAGCTGACTATATATCCTCATATAGCCTGACCAGACAGAGAGCTGACTATATATCCTCATATAGCCTGACCAGACAGAGATAGTAGAGCTGACTATATATCCTCATATAGCCTGACCAGACAGAGAGCTGACTATATATCCTCATATAGCCTGACCAGACAGAGATAGTAGAGCTGACTATATATCCTCATATAGCCTGACCAGACAGAGATAGTAGAGCTGACTATATATCCTCATATAGCCTGACCAGACAGAGAGCTGACTATATATCCTCATATAGCCTGACCAGACAGAGATAGTAGAGCTGACTATATATCCTCATATAGCCTGACCAGACAGAGATAGTAGAGCTGACTATATATCCTCATATAGCCTGACCAGACAGAGAGCTGACTATATATCCTCATTTAGCCTGACCAGACAGAGAGCTGACTATATATCCTCATATAGCCTGACCAGACAGAGAGCTGACTATATATCCTCATATAGCCTGACCAGACAGAGAGCTGACTATATATCCTCATTTAGCCTGACCAGACAGAGACAGTAGAGCTGACTATATATCCTCATATAGCCTGACCAGACAGAGAGCTGACTATATATCCTCATATAGCCTGACCAGACAGAGAGCTGACTATATATCCTCATATAGCCTGACCAGACAGAGATAGTAGAGCTGACTATATATCCTCATATAGCCTGACCAGACAGAGAGCTGACTATATATCCTCATATAGCCTGACCAGACAGAGATAGTAGAGCTGACTATATATCCTCATATAGCCTGACCAGACAGAGAGCTGACTATATATCCTCATATAGCCTGACCAGACAGAGAGCTGACTATATATCCTCATAAAGGGTGCATACCCTGTATAGTGCACTAATTGTGACAGCGTCCCATAAGGCTGATGTAGTGGACTCTAATGGGAATAAGGCCCTAGTCAGATGTAGTGGACTCTAATGGGAATAAGGCCCTGGTCAGATGTAGTGGACTCTAATGGGAATAAGGCCCTGGTCAGATGTAGTGGACTCTAATGGGAATAAGGCCCTGGTCAGATGTAGTGGACTCTAATGGGAATAAGGCCCTGGTCAGATGTAGTGGACTCTAATGGGAATAAGGCCCTGGTCAGATATATTGGACTCTAATGGGAATAAGGCCCTGGTCAGATGTATTGGACTCTAATGGGAATAAGGCCCTGGTCAGATGTAGTGGACTCTAATGGGAATAAGGCCCTGGTCAGATGTAGTGGACTCTAAAGGGAATAAGGCCCTGGTCAGATGTAGTGGACTCTAATGGGAATAAGGCCCTGGTCAGATGTAGTGGACTCTAATGGGAATAAGGCCCTGGTCAGATGTAGTGGACTCTAATGGGAATAAGGCCCTGGTCAGATGTAGTGGACTCTAATGGGAATAAGGCCCTGGTCAGATGTAGTGGACTCTAATGGGAATAAGGCCCTGGTCAGATGTAGTGGACTCTAAAGAGAATAAGGCCCTGGTCAGATGTAGTGGACTTTAATGGGAATAAGGCCCTGGTCAGATGTAGTGGACTCTAATGGGAATAAGGCCCTGGTCAGATGTAGTGGACTCTAATGGGAATAAGGCCCTGGTCAGATGTAGTGGACTCTAATGGGAATAAGGCCCTGGTCAGATGTAGTGGACTCTAATGGGAATAAGGCCCTGGTCAGATGTAGTGGACTCTAATGGGAATAAGGCCCTGGTCAGATGTAGTGGACTCTAAAGGGAATAAGGCCCTGGTCAGATGTAGTGGACTCTAATGGGAATAAGGCCATGGTCAGATGTAGTGGACTCTAATGGGAATAAGGCCCTGGTCAGATGTAGTGGACTCTAATGGGAATAAGGCCCTGGTCAGATGTAGTGGACTCTAATGGGAATAAGGCCCTGGTCAGATGTAGTGGACTCTAAAGGGAATAAGGCCCTGGTCAGATGTAGTGGACTCTAATGGGAATAAGGCCCTGGTCAGATGTAGTGGACTCTAATGGGAATAAGGCCCTGGTCAGATGTAGTGGACTCTAAAGGGAATAAGGCCCTGGTCAGATGTAGTGGACTCTAATGGGAATAAGGCCCTGGTCAGATGTAGTGGACTCTAAAGAGAATAAGGCCCTGGTCAGATGTTGTGGACTCTAATGGGAATAAGGTCCTGGTCAGATGTAGTGGACTCTAATGGGAATAAGGCCCTAGTCAGACATAGTGGACTCTAAAGAGAATAAGGCCATGGTCAGATGTAGTGGACTCTAATGGGAATAAGGCCCTGGTCAGATGTAGTGGACTCTAAAGGGAATAAGGCCCTGGTCAGATGTAGTGGACTCTAATGGGAATAAGGCCCTGGTCAGATGTAGTGGACTCTAAAGAGAATAAGGCCCTGGTCAGATGTAGTGGACTCTAATGGGAATAAGGCCCTGGTCAGATGTAGTGGACTCTAATGGGAATAAGGCCCTGGTCAGATGTAGTGGACTCTAATGGGAATAAGGCCCTAGTCAGACATAGTGGACTCTAAAGGGAATAAGGCCCTGGTCAGATGCAGTGGACTCTAATGGGAATAAGGCCCTGGTCAGATGTAGTGGACTCTAATGGGAATAAGGCCCTAGTCAGACATAGTGGACTCTAAAGAGAATAAGGCCCTGGTCAGATGTAGTGGACTCTAATGGGAATAAGGCCCTGGTCAGATGTAGTGGACTCTAATGGGAATAAGGCCCTAGTCAGACATAGTGGACTCTAAAGAGAATAAGGCCATGGTCAGATGTAGTGGACTCTAATGGGAATAAGGCCCTGGTCAGATGTAGTGGACTCTAAAGGGAATAAGGCCCTGGTCAGATGTAGTGGACTCTAATGGGAATAAGGCCCTGGTCAGATGTAGTGGACTCTAATGGGAATAAGGCCCTGGTCAGATGTAGTGGACTCTAAAGAGAATAAGGCCCTGGTCAGATGTTGTGGACTCTAATGGGAATAAGGTCCTGGTCAGATGTAGTGGACTCTAATGGGAATAAGGCCCTAGTCAGACATAGTGGACTCTAAAGAGAATAAGGCCATGGTCAGATGTAGTGGACTCTAATGGGAATAAGGCCCTGGTCAGATGTAGTGGACTCTAAAGGGAATAAGGCCCTGGTCAGATGTAGTGGACTCTAATGGGAATAAGGCCCTGGTCAGATGTAGTGGACTCTAAAGAGAATAAGGCCCTGGTCAGATGTAGTGGACTCTAATGGGAATAAGGCCCTGGTCAGATGTAGTGGACTCTAATGGGAATAAGGCCCTGGTCAGATGTAGTGGACTCTAATGGGAATAAGGCCCTAGTCAGACATAGTGGACTCTAAAGGGAATAAGGCCCTGGTCAGATGCAGTGGACTCTAATGGGAATAAGGCCCTGGTCAGATGTAGTGGACTCTAATGGGAATAAGGCCCTAGTCAGACATAGTGGACTCTAAAGAGAATAAGGCCCTGGTCAGATGTAGTGGACTCTAATGGGAATAAGGCCCTGGTCAGATGTAGTGGACTCTAATGGGAATAAGGCCCTAGTCAGACATAGTGGACTCTAAAGAGAATAAGGCCATGGTCAGATGTAGTGGACTCTAATGGGAATAAGGCCCTGGTCAGATGTAGTGGACTCTAAAGGGAATAAGGCCCTGGTCAGATGTAGTGGACTCTAATGGGAATAAGGCCCTGGTCAGATGTAGTGGACTCTAATGGGAATAAGGCCCTAGTCAGATGTAGTGGACTCTAATGGGAATAAGGCCCTGGTCAGATGTAGTGGACTCTAATGGGAATAAGGCCCTGGTCAGATGTTGTGGACTCTAAAGAGAATAAGGCCCTGGTCAGATGTTGTGGACTCTAAAGAGAATAAGGCCCTGGTCAGATGTAGTGGACTCTAATGGGAATAAGGCCCTAGTCAGACATAGTGGACTCTAAAGGGAATAAGGCCCTGGTCAGATGCAGTGGACTCTAATGGGAATAAGGCCCTGGTCAGATGTAGTGGACTCTAATGGGAATAAGGCCCTAGTCAGACATAGTGGACTCTAAAGAGAATAAGGCCCTGGTCAGATGTAGTGGACTCTAATGGGAATAAGGCCCTGGTCAGATGTAGTGGACTCTAATGGGAATAAGGCCCTAGTCAGACATAGTGGACTCTAAAGAGAATAAGGCCATGGTCAGATGTAGTGGACTCTAATGGGAATAAGGCCCTGGTCAGATGTAGTGGACTCTAAAGGGAATAAGGCCCTGGTCAGATGTAGTGGACTCTAATGGGAATAAGGCCCTGGTCAGATGTAGTGGACTCTAATGGGAATAAGGCCCTAGTCAGATGTAGTGGACTCTAATGGGAATAAGGCCCTGGTCAGATGTAGTGGACTCTAATGGGAATAAGGCCCTGGTCAGATGTTGTGGACTCTAAAGAGAATAAGGCCCTGGTCAGATGTTGTGGACTCTAAAGAGAATAAGGCCCTGGTCAGATGTAGTGGACTCTAAAGAGAATAAGGCCCTGGTCAGATGTAGTGGACTCTAATGGGAATAAGGCCCTGGTCAGATGTAGTGGACTCTAATGGGAATAAGGCCCTGGTCAGATGTAGTGGACTCTAAAGAGAATAAGGCCCTGGTCAGATGTAGTGGACTCTAATGGGAATAAGTCCCTGGTCAGATGTAGTGGACTCTAATGGGAATAAGGCCCTGGTCAGATGTTGTGGACTCTAATGGGAATAGGGTGTAATTTGGAATGCAACCCAGAGACACAGACTGCTCTGTGTGCAGTTACCTCGGTCTGATTCTGTGTGCTGCTCTGCGATCGACTATTGCTGTCTAGAGGGGAATGTGCTGTGTTGTGTTATGTTGAGCGAGCCAGAGATAGCCCCAGACCGCAGGGGGAGCGATGACGTTACCAAGCCCAGGAAAAGTCCCAGTCCCTGGGGAGAGAGGGAGGGAGAGAGGCCCCTCTTGGAGGATGTGGAGGAGGGAGTATGAGACAGTAATGAGAAGGTAGAGGGGGGGGGATAAAGAGCTCTCCTAAACATAGACAAGTAAATAAATCCAGTGTACTGTTTAGAACCAGGCCTTTGTAAGACCCTAACTGTTTACCATGGCTGCTAAGGCTGAGGTTATTTTCATTCCTCTCCATCCCTCCATCTCTCCATCCCTCCATCTCTCCATCCCTCCATCTCTCCATCCCTCCATCTCTCCATCCCTCCATCCCTCCATACCTCCATCTCTCCATCCCTCCATCTCTCCATCTCTCCATCCCTCCATCCCTCCATCTCTCCATCTCTCCATCCCTCCATCCCTCCATCTCTCCATCTCTCCATCCCTCCATCTCTCCATCTCTCCATCCCTCCATCCCTCCATCTCTCCATCCCTCCATCTCTCCATCTCTCCATCTCTCCATCCCTCCATCTCTCCATCTCTCCATCCCTCCATCTCTCCATCCCTCCATCTCTCCATCCCTCCATCCCTCCATCTCTCCATCTCTCCATCCTCCATCTCTCCATCTCTCAATCCCTCCATCTCTCCATCTCTCCATCTCTCCATCTCTCCATCCCTCCATCTCTCCATCTCTCCATCCCTCCATCTCTCCATCTCTCCATCCCTCCATCTCTCCATCTCTCCATCCCTCCATCTCTCCATCTCTCCATCTCTCCATCCCTCCATCCCTCTATCCCTCCATCCCTCCATCTCTCCATCTCTCCATCCCTCCATCTCTCCATCTCTCCATACCTCCATCTCTCCATCCCTCCATACCTCCATCTCTCCATCCCTCCATCTCTCCATCTCTCCATCCCTCCATCTCTCCATCTCTCCATCCCTCCATCTCTCCATCCCTCCATCTCTCCATCTCTCCATCTCTCCATCTCTCCATCCCTCCATCTCTCCATCTCTCCATCCCTCCATCTCTCCATCCCTCCATCCCCCTCCATCCCTCCATCTCTCCATCTCTCCATCCCTCCATCTCTCCATCCCTCTATCCCTCCATCCCTCCATCCCTCCATCTCTCCATCCCTCCATCTCTCCATCTCCATCCCTCCATCTCTCCATCCCTCCATCTCTCCATCTCTCCATCTCTCCATCCCTCCATCTCTCCATCTCTCCATCCCTCCATCTCTCCATCTCTCCATCCCTCCATCTCTCCATCTCTCCATCTCTCCATCTCTCCATCTCTCCATCCCTCCATCCCTCCATCCCTCCATCTCTCCATCTCTTCATCCCTCCATCTCTTCATCCCTCCATCTCTCCATCCCTCCATCTCTCCATCCCTCCATCTCTCCATCCCTCCATCTCTCCATCCTCCATCTCTCCATCCTCCATCTCTCCATCCCTCTCTCCCAGAGAAGCTGACCCAGATCAGAGATGTTACATTTATTTTTAACCATCCCACCAAATAGTCCTGGATCCCACAGAGGGAGATAGGGAGGGAGAGAGAGAGGAGAGAGAGAGAGAGAGGAGGGGGAGATAGAGGGGGAGATACTGTAAATAGATGGATGGAAATAGAGTTGGCAGTGTTTTCATGAATTGTTTATATTCAAAAGTGCATTTATACTGCTGAGAAAACTGAATGCACGCACGCACACATACACACACACACACACACACACACACACACACACACACACACACACACACACACACACACACACACACACACACACACACACACACACACACACACACACACACACACATCCTGAGGAGAGCTGGTATCATAGCAACCTCTGAGGAGGAGCAGCAGTCAGATAGAGAGAGTGGAGAGATTGGGAGAATAAAGGGAGAGAGAATAAAGGGCAGAGAATAAAGGGGGAGAGAATAAAGGGACAGAGAATAAAGGGACAGAGAATAAAGGGAGAGAGAATAAAGGGACAGAGAATAAAGGGCAGAGAGAATAAAGGGCAGAGAATAAAGGGAGAGAGAACAAAGGAGGAGAGAATAAAGGGATAGAGAATAAAGGGAGAGAGAATAAAGGGAGAGAGAATAAAGGAGGAGAGAATAAAGGGATAGAGAATAAAGGGAGAGAGAATAAAGGGGGAGAGAATAAAGGGATAGAGAATAAAGGGGGAGAGAATAAAGGGGGAGAGAATAAAGGGAGAGAGAATAAAGGGCAGAGAATAAAGGGACAGAGAATAAAGGGACAGAGAATAAAGGGACAGAGAATAAAGGGAGAGAGAATAAAGGGACAGAGAATAAAGGGACAGAGAATAAAGGGAGAGAGAATAAAGGGACAGAGAATAAAGGGACAGAGAATAAAGGGACAGAGAATAAAGGGAGAGAGAATAAAGGGACAGAGAATAAAGGGACAGAGAATAAAGGGACAGAGAATAAAGGGAGAGAGAATAAAGGGCAGAGAATAAAGGGAGAGAGAATAAAGGGCAGAGAATAAAGGGGGAGAGAATAAAGGGCAGAGAATAAAGGGGGAGAGAATAAAGGGCAGAGAATAAAGGGAGAGAGAATAAAGGGAGAGAGAATTAAGGGGGAGAGAATTAAGGGGGAGAGAATAAAGGGAGAGAGAATAAAGGGAGAGAGAATAAAGGGATAGAGAACAAAGGGGGAGAGAATAAAGGGGGAGAGAGAGAGAAAATGGAGAGAGAATAGGGAGAGAATAAAGTGGGAGAGAATAGAGGGAGAGAGAAAAATGGAGAGAGAATAAAGGGGGAGAGAATTAAGGGGGAGAGAATAAAGGGAGAGAGAATAAAGGGGGAGATAATAAAGGGAGAGAGAATAAAGGGCGAGAGAATAAAGGGATAGAGAACAAAGGGGGAGAGAATAAAGGGATAGAGAACAAAGGGGGAGAGAATAAAGGGGGAGAGAGAGAGAAAAATGGAGAGAGAATAAAGGGACAGAGAATAAAGGGAGAGAGAATAGAGGGAGAGAGAAAAATGGAGAGAGAATAAAGGGGGAGAGAATAAAGGGAGAGAGAATAAAGGGGGAGATAATAAAGGGAGAGAGAATAAAGGGAGAGAGAATAAAGGGGGAGAGAATAAAGGGATAGAGAATAAAGGGGGAGAGAATAAAGGGGAGAGAATAAAGAAATAGAGAATAAATTGGAGAGAATAAAGGGAGAGAGAATAAAGGGAGAGAGAATAAAGGGATAGAGAATAAAGGGGGAGAGAATAAAGGGGGAGAGAATAAAGGGAGAGAGAATAAAGGGAGAGAGAATAAAGGGAGAGAGAATAAAGGGGGAGAGAATAAAGGGGGAGTGAATAAAGGGGGAGGGAGAGAGAATAAAGGGGGAGAGAATAAAGGGGGAGAGAATAAAGGGATAGAGAATAAAGGGGGAGAGAATAAAG
>NC_088219.1:8455689-8468189 GCF_036934945.1 Oncorhynchus masou masou
CCCACACACTGCCTGAACATAAACCCCCACACACTGCCTGAACATAAACCCCCACACACTGCCTGTACATAAACCCCCACACACTGCCTGAACATAAATCCCACCATCAGGGACACTCAACTAGTTGTTTATTATTTGTGACCTGTCTTACTATATATATATTTTTTCTCTCTCTCTCTCTCTCTCTTCTCTCTTCTCTTCTCTCTCTCTCTCTCTCTTCTCTCTCTCTCTCTCTCTCTCTCTCTCTCTCTCTCTCTCTCTCTCTCTCTCTCTCTCTGTCACCTTTATTTTACTAGGCAAATCAGTTATTTTCAATGACAGCCTAGGAACAGTGGGTTAACTGCCTGTTCAGGGGCAGAACGACAGATTTTGTACCTTGTCAGCTGGGATTTGAACTTGCAACCTTTCGGTTACTAGTGTGTGTGTGTGTGTGTTTTCTCGATGACTGGGTGGGGATGAGAGAGTCGGCCTAAGGTTGATGCTGCACCCCAACTCTCACCATCACCACTTAGAAGAGGCTGATTTGTAACCATTTACATTACATTTACATTTAAGTCATTTAGCAGACGCTCTTATCCAGAGCGACTTACAAATTGGTAACCCATAAAGAAGATCACGGAAGCGTTGGAGGAGGGGGCACCCAGCTCCATCTGTCCCCCACCAGGGTTCACCCTGCCTGGGATAGGAGCTCCATCTGTCCCCCACCAGGGTTCACCCTGCCTGGGATAGGAGCTCTGTCTGTCCCCCACCAGGGTTCACCCTGCCTGGGATAGGAGCTCCATCTGTCCCCCACCAGGGTTCACCCTGCCTGGGATAGGAGCTCCATCTGTCCCCCACCAGGGTTCACCCTGCCTGGGATAGGAGCTCCATCTGTCCCCCACCAGGGTTCACCCTGCCTGGGATAGGAGCTCCATCTGTCCCCACCAGGGTTCACCCTGCCTGGGATAGGAGCTCCATCTGTCCCCCACCAGGGTTCACCCTGCCTGGGATAGGAGCTCCATCTGTCCCCCACCAGGGTTCATCCTGCCTGGGATAGGAGCTCCATCTGTCCCCCACCAGGGTTCACCCTGCCTGGGATAGGAGCTCCATCTGTCCCCCACCAGGGTTCACCCTGCCTGGGATAGGAGCTCCATCTGTCCCCCACCAGGGTTCACCCTGTCTGGGATAGGAGCTCCATCTGTCCCCCACCAGGGTTCACCCTGCCTGAGATAGAGCTCCATCTGTCCCCCACCAGGGTTCACTCTGCCTGGGATAGGAGCTCCATCTGTCCCCCACCAGGGTTCACCCTGCCTGGGATAGGGAGCTCCATCTGTCCCCCACCAGGGTTCACCCTGCCTGGGATAGGAGCTCCATTTGTCCCCCACCAGGGTTCACCCTGCCTGGGATAGGAGCTCCATCTGTCCCCCACCAGGGTTCACCCTGCCTGGGATAGGAGCTCCATCTGTCCCCCACCAGGGTTCACCCTGCCTGGGATAGGAGCTCCATCTGTCCCCCACCAGGGTTCACCCTGCCTGGGATAGGAGCTCCATCTGTCCCCCACCAGGGTTCACCCTGCCTGAGATAGGAGCTCCATCTGTCCCCCACCAGGGTTCACCCTGTCTGGGATAGGAGCTCCATCTGTCCCCCACCAGGGTTCACCCTGCCTGGGATAGGAGCTCCATCTGTCCCCCACCAGGGTTCACCCTGCCTGGGATAGGAGCTCCATCTGTCCCCCACCAGGGTTCACCCTGCCTGGGATAGGAGCTCCATCTGTCCCCCACCAGGGTTCACCCTGCCTGGGATAGGAGCTCTGTCTTTGGGGATAAACGGTCTGATCCTATGGTGATGAACAACTTCTACCTGGACCCTCCAGGGGAAAGAGGATTGTGAGTAAGCCAGGGATGGGAGGCCTTGTCTGGGGCATAGAGGTGGGGACTGGTGGGTGTGTTGTCACAACAATATGATGGGCGGGGTTTATCCATTCTGTCAAACCATTTTTAGTGATGGAATGAGGTGATGTAAACCAATGGAAACTCTTTACACTCCACACTAGAGATCTGATTGGTTTAAATCAGTATTTGTTATTCTTGGTTCTGGTGTTCCAAAGAGGTGCATTTATATGTTTTGCCCTGATTCCACTAATCAAGTCATCATCAAACCTTTGATTACTGGAATGAGGCCTGTGGTGTATGAAACTAGGGCACAACCAGGCACTCTGGGTCCTCAGGACCAGGATGAAGAAACACTGGGTTAGATGAATTAAAAGACTCATCACCATCACCATCATCCTGATGATTGTCAGACATGTCATTTCTGATTCAGAGAGAGAGAGAGAGGTAGGGGGTAAGAGAGAGAGAGATAGGGGGTAAGAGAGGGAGAGAAAGAGAGAGGTAGGGAGTAAGAGAGGGAGAGCGAAAGAGGTAGGGAGTAAGAGAGGGAGAGAGAAAGAGGTGGGGGGTAAGAGAGGGAGAGAGAGAGAGAGGTAGGGGGTAAAGAGAGGGAGATAGGGAGAGAGGTGGGCAGTAAGAGAGGGAGAGAGAGAGAGGTAGGGGGGTAAGAGAGGGAGAGAGAGAGGTGGGGGGTAAGAGAGGGAGAGAGAGAGAGAGGTAGGGGGTAAAAGAGGGAGATAGGGGAGAGGTGGGCAGTAAGAGGGAGAGAGAGAGAGGTGGGGGTAAGAGAGGGAGAGAGAGAGAGGTAGGGATAAGAGAGGGAGAGAGAGAGGTAGGGGGAAAGAGAGGGAGATAGAGAGAGAGAGAGAGGTAGGGGTAAGAGAGGGAGATAGATAGAGAGAGAGAGAGGTAGGGGGGTAAGAGAGGGAGAGAGAGAGGTGGGGGTAAGAGAGGGAGAGAGAGAGAGGTAGGGATAAGAGAGGGAGAGAGAGAGAGGTAGGGGGTAAGAGAGGGAGATAGAGAGAGAGAGAGAGGTAGGGGTAAGAGAGGGAGATAGAGAGAGAGATAGAGAGAGAGAGAGGGGAGGGGGGTAGGAGAGGGAGAGAGAGAGGTGGGGGTAAGAGAGGGAGAGGAAGAGAGAGAGAGGTAGGGGGTAAGAGAGGGAGAGAGAGAGAGGTAGGGGGTAAGAGAGGGAGAGAGAGAGAGAGAGAGGTGGGGGGTAAGAGAGGGAGAGAGAGGTGGGGGTAAGAGAGGGAGAGAGAGCAGAGAGAGGTAGGGGGTAAGAGAGGGAGAGAGAGAGAGAGGTGGGGGTAAGAGAGGGAGATAGGGAGAGAGGTGGGCAGTAAGAGAGGGAGAGAGAGAGAGGTGGGGGGGTAAGAGAGGGAGAGAGAGAGAGAGGTAGGGGGTAAAGAGAGGGAGATAGGGAGAGAGGTGGGCAGTAAGAGAGGGAGAGAGAGAGAGAGGTGGGGGGTAAGAGAGGGAGAGAGAGAGAGGTAGGGATAAGAGGGGAGAGAGAGAGGTAGGGGGTAAGAGAGGGAGATAGAGAGAGAGAGAGAGGTAGGGGTAAGAGAGGGAGATAGATAGAGAGAGAGAGAGGTAGGGGGTAAGAGAGGGAGAGAGAGAGGTGGGGGGGTAAGAGAGGGAGAGAGAGAGAGGTAGGGGGTAAAGAGAGGGAGATAGGGAGAGAGGTGGGCAGTAAGAGAGGGAGAGAGAGAGAGGTGGGGGGTAAGAGAGGGAGAGAGAGAGAGGTAGGGATAAGAGAGGGAGAGAGAGAGGTAGGGGGTAAGAGAGGGAGATAGAGAGAGAGAGGTAGGGGTAAAAGAGAGGGAGATAGATAGAGAGAGAGAGGTAGGTAGGGGGTAAGAGAGGGAGAGAGAGAGGTGGGGGGTAAGAGAGGGAGAGAGAGAGAGGTAGGGATAAGAGAGGGAGAGAGAGAGAGGTAGGGGGTAAGAGAGGGAGATAGAGAGAGAGAGAGAGGTAGGGGTAAGAGAGGGAGATAGAGAGAGAGATAGAGAGAGAGAGAGGGGTAGGGGGTAGGAGAGGGAGAGAGAGAGGTGGGGGGTAAGAGAGGGAGAGGAAGAGAGAGAGAGGTAGGGGGGTAAGAGAGGAGAGAGAGAGAGAGGTAGGGGGTAAGAGAGGGAGAGAGAGAGAGAGAGAGGTGGGGGTAAGAGAGGGAGATAGATAGAGAGAGAGAGAGGTAGGGGGTAAGAGAGGGAGAGAGAGAGGTGGGGGGTAAGAGAGGGAGAGAGAGAGAGGTAGGGATAAGAGAGGGAGAGAGAGAGAGGTAGGGGGTAAGAGAGGGAGAGAGAGAGAGAGAGGTAGGGGCAAGAGAGGGAGATAGAGAGAGAGATAGAGAGAGAGAGAGGGGTAGGGGGTAGGAGAGGGAGAGAGAGAGGTGGGGGGTAAGAGAGGGAGAGGAAGAGAGAGAGAGAGGTAGGGGTAAGAGAGGGAGGAGAGAGAGAGGTAGGGGGTAAGAGAGGGAGAGAGAGAGAGAGAGAGGTGGGGGGTAAGAGAGGGAGAGAGAGGTGGGGGGTAAGAGAGGGAGAGAGAGCGAGAGAGGTAGGGGGTAAGAGAGGGAGAGAGAGAGAGGTAGAGGGGTAAGAGAGGGAGATAGAGAGAGAGATAGAGAGAGAGAGAGGGGTAGGGGGTAGGAGAGGGAGAGAGAGGTGGGGGGGTAAGAGAGGAGAGAAGAGAGAGAGAGGTAGGGGGTAAGAGAGGGAGAGAGAGAGGTAGGGGGTAAGAGAGGGAGAGAGAGAGAGAGAGAGGTGGGGGTAAGAGAGGGAGAGAGAGGTGGGGGTAAGAGAGGGGAGAGAGAGCGAGAGAGGTAGGGGGTAAGAGGGGAGAGAGAGAGAGAGGTGGGGGGTAAGAGAGGGAGATAGGGAGAGAGGTGGGCAGTAAGAGAGGGAGAGAGAGAGAGGTGGGGGTAAGAGAGGGAGAGAGAGAGAGAGGTAGGGGGTAAAGAGAGGGAGATAGGGAGAGAGGTGGGCAGTAAGAGAGGGAGAGAGAGAGAGGTGGGGGTAAGAGAGGGAGAGAGAGAGAGGTAGGGATAAGAGAGGGAGAGAGAGAGGTAGGGGGTAAGAGAGGGAGATAGAGAGAGAGAGAGAGGTAGGGGGTAAGAGAGGGAGATAGATAGAGAGAGAGAGGTAGGGGGTAAGAGAGGGAGAGAGAGAGGTGGGGGGTAAGAGAGGGAGAGAGAGAGAGAGGTAGGGGGTAAAAAGAGAGGGAGATAGGGAGAGAGGTGGGCAGTAAGAGAGGGAGAGAGAGAGAGGTGGGGGGTAAGAGAGGGAGAGAGAGAGAGGTAGGGATAAGAGAGGGAGAGAGAGAGGTAGGGGGTAAGAGAGGGAGATAGAGAGAGAGAGAGGTAGGGGTAAGAGAGGGAGATAGATAGAGAGAGAGAGAGGTAGGGGGTAAGAGAGGGAGAGAGAGAGGTGGGGGGTAAGAGAGGGAGAGAGAGAGAGGTAGGGATAAGAGAGGGAGAGAGAGAGAGGTAGGGGGTAAGAGAGGGAGATAGAGAGAGAGAGAGAGGTAGGGGTAAGAGAGGGAGATAGAGAGAGAGATAGAGAGAGAGAGAGGGGTAGGGGGTAGGAGAGGGAGAGAGAGAGGTGGGGGGTAAGAGAGGGAGAGGAAGAGAGAGAGAGGTAGGGGGTAAGAGAGGGAGAGAGAGAGAGGTAGGGGGTAAGAGAGGGAGAGAGAGAGAGAGAGGTGGGGGGTAAGAGAGGGAGAGAGAGGTGGGGGTAAGAGAGGGAGAGAGAGCAGAGAGGTAGGGGGTAAGAGAGGGAGAGAGAGAGAGAGGTGGGGGGTAAGAGAGGGAGATAGGGAGAGAGGTGGGCAGTAAGAGAGGGAGAGAGAGAGAGGTGGGGGGGTAAGAGAGGAGAGAGAGAGAGAGAGGTAGGGGGTAAAGAGAGGGAGATAGGGAGAGAGGTGGGCAGTAAGAGAGGGAGAGAGAGAGAGGTGGGGGGTAAGAGAGGGAGAGAGAGAGAGGTAGGGATAAGAGAGGGAGAGAGAGAGGTAGGGGGTAAGAGAGGGGAGATAGAGAGAGAGAGGAGAGGTAGGGTAAGAGAGGGAGATAGATAGAGAGAGAGAGAGGTAGGGGGTAAGAGAGGGAGAGAGAGAGGTGGGGGGTAAGAGAGGGAGAGAGAGAGAGAGGTAGGGATAAGAGAGGGAGAGAGAGAGAGGTAGGGGGTAAGAGAGGGAGATAGAGAGAGAGAGAGAGGTAGGGGTAAGAGAGGGAGATAGAGAGAGAGATAGAGAGAGAGAGAGGGGGTAGGGGTAAGAGAGGGAGAGAGAGAGGTGGGGGGTAAGAGAGGGAGAGGAAGAGAGAGAGAGGTAGGGGGTAAGAGAGGGAGAGGAAGAGAGAGAGAGGTAAGGGGGTAAGAGAGGGAGAGAGAGAGAGGTAGGGGGTAAGAGAGGGAGAGAGAGAGAGAGAGAGGTGGGGGGTAAGAGAGGGAGAGAGAGGTGGGGGTAAGAGAGGGAGAGAGAGAGCGAGAGAGGTAGGGGGTAAGAGAGGGAGAGAGAGAGAGAGGTGGGGGGGTAAGAGAGGGAGATAGGAGAGAGGTGGGCAGTAAGAGAGGGAGAGAGAGAGAGGTGGGGGTAAGAGAGGGAGAGCGAGAGAGAGAGGTGGGGTAAGAGAGGGAGAGCGAGAGAGAGAGAGGTAGGGGGTAAAGAGAGGGAGAGAGAGAGGTGGGGGGTAAGAGAGGGAGAGAGAGAGGTGGGGGTAAGAGAGGGAGAGCGAGAGAGAGAGGTAGGGGGGTAAAGAGAGGGAGATAGGGAGAGGTGGGCAGTAAGAGAGGGAGAGAGAGAGGTGGGGGGTAAGAGAGGGAGAGCGAGAGAGGAGGGGGGGTAAGAGAGGGGAGAGAGAGAGGTAGGGATAAGAGAGGGGAGAGAGAGAGGTAGGGGGGTAAGAGAGGGAGATAGAGAGAGGGAGAGAGAGAGGTGGGGGGTAAGAGAGGGAGAGAGAGAGAGGTAGGGATAAGAGAGGGGAGAGAGAGAGGTAGGGGGGGTAAGAGAGGGAGATAGAGAGAGAGAGAGAGGTAGGGGGTAAGAGAGGGAGATAGAGAGAGAGAGAGAGAGAGAGAGAGAGGTAGGGGTAAGAGAGGGAGAGAGAGAGGTAGGGGGGTAAGAGAGGGAGAGGAAGAGAGAGAGGTAGGGGGTAAGAGAGGGAGAGAGAGAGAGAGAGCTGGGGGGTAAGCGAGAGAGGTAGGGGGTAAGAGAGGGAGAGAGAGAGGTAGGGGGTAAGAGAGGGAGAGAGAGAGAGAGGTATGGGGTAAGAGAGGGAGAGAGAGAGAGGTAGGGGGTAAGAGAGGGAGAGAGAGAGAGAGGTAGGGGCAAGAGAGGGAGAGAGGGAGAGAGAGAGGTAGGGTGTAAGAGATGGAGAGAGAGAGGTAAGAGAGGGAGAGAGAGAGGTAGGGGGTAAGAGAGGGAGAGAGAGAGAGGTGGGAGGTAAGAGAGGGAGAGAGAGAGAGAGAGGTGGGGGGTAAGAGAGGAGAGAGAGAGAGAGAGGTAGAGGGTAAGAGAGGGGAGAGAGAGAGAGGTAGGGAGTAAGAGAGGGAGAGAGAGAGGTGGAGGGTAAGAGAGAGAGAGAGATAGGGGGTAAGAGAGGGAGAGAGAGAGAGGTGGGGGGTAAGAGAGGATTAGAGAGATAGATGGGGGTAAGAGAGGGAGAGAGAGATTGAGAGAGAGGGAGAGAGAGAGAGGTAGGGGGTAAGAGAGGGAGAGAGAGAGAGGTGCGGGGTAAGAGAGGGAGAGAGAGAGGTAGGAGGTAAAAGAGGGAGAGAGAGAGAGAGAGAGAGGTAGGGGGTAAGAGAGGCAGAGAGAGGTGGGGGTAGAGAGAGAGAGAGAGAGAGAGAGGTAGGGGGTAAGAGGGAGAGAGAGAGGTGGGGGGTAAGAGAGAGAGAGAGAGAGAGAGGGAGAGAGGTGGGTGATAAGAGAGGGAGAGAGAGAGAGGTGGGGGGGTAAGAGAGGGGAGAGAGAGAGGTAGGGGGATAAGAGAGGGAGAGAGGGGCGAGACAGGTGGGGGTAAGAGAGGGAGAGCGAAAGAGAGAGAGGGAGAGAGGTGGGGGGTAAGAGAGGGTGAGAGAAAGAGGTGAGTCCTATAGAGAAGAGTTGGTTCATCTACTTCTCCTTCCCCTCTGATGTTTATTAATCATTGACTGACCTGAACTCTTTTCCCCCTGGTTTAGTGACAACTACTAGCAATAATATCTCATCAGAGACACGCAGTGCACTATATAGGGAATAAGGTGCCATTTATGACAGGACAGGCACATGAGAACAGTATTTCTGTCGTCATGACGATTTAAAATAATCCCTCCTAATCCCGGTTCTGTAAATGTTACCAGATCAGATTCCTCTCCCGGTATACGCCCATACTGGTCAGGGGCACACACAGGTACACGCCCATACTGGTCAGGTGCACACACAGGTACACGCCCATACTGGTCAGGTGCACACACAGGTACACGCCCATACTGGTCAGGTGCACACACAGGGGCACGCCCATACTGGTCAGGTGCACACACAGGTACACGCCCATACTGGTCAGGTGCACACACAGGTACACGCCCATACTGGTCAGGTGCACACACAGGTACCCGCCCATACTGGTCAGGTGCACACACAGGTACCCGCCCACCCGCTCTCTTAGAAAACAATGTTCATTTAAGTGTTCTTCGGCTGTCCCTGTAGGAGAACCCTTTTTGTTTCCAAGTCTTTTCCGTTAGATTTAGAACCCTCTGGGAAAGGGTTCTACCTGGAACCAAAAGGGTTCTACCTGGAACTCAGTAGGGTTCTACCTGGAACCGAAAGGGTTCTACCTGGAACTCAATAGGGTTCTACCTGGAACCGAAAGGGTTCTACCTGGAACTCAATAGGGTTCTACCTGAAACCAGGAGGGTTCTACCTGGAACCAAAAAGGGTTATCCTATGGGGACAGCTAAAGAACCCTTTTAGGTTCTAGATGAGGTTCACACACAGTATATTTGGTTTGAAACACAGATCAGGCCATGGCCAGAGTTACTA
Organism: Oncorhynchus masou masou; assembly: GCF_036934945.1. NCBI lineage: Eukaryota > Metazoa > Chordata > Actinopteri > Salmoniformes > Salmonidae > Oncorhynchus > Oncorhynchus masou. The sequence continues at coordinate 8,464,575 of NC_088219.1, forward strand.
TGACTGGCTGATAGTTGTGGGAGTAAGTTTTGATTGGCTGTTGCTGAGAGTCTTCTCAGTGTGTTTCCCATGAAGGCTTGACCTGTGACCTGGATATGGTCAACAGAGACAGAGGAGGGAGTGTTCTGGCTTCTCTGGGCCCCTCTTCTCAAGACCATTTTCGCCCCTCCCTCCCTCCCTCCCTCCCTCCCTCCCCTCCCTCCCTCCCTCCCTCCCTCCCTCCCTCCCTCCTCCTGTCCTTCTCTCTCTCCTCCTCCCTCCCCCTCCCTCCCTCCCTCCTCCTGTCCTTCTCCTCCTCCCTCCTTCTTTCTCCATCCTTCTCTCTCTCCTCTCCCTTCTGCCTCTCTTTCCTGTTCTGTCTCACCTTTCTCCTCCTCCCTTTTCCTCTGGGCCTTCAGTCTGTCAGAAAGCAGAGAGAGAGCGAGACAAACTCCTCCTTTCTCTCTCCTCTCTCTTCTCTGTCCCACTTGTTCTCCTCTCTCTTCTACCCCCCACTCCACTCCTCTAATATGCTAGTCTAATATGCTAGTCTGATATGCTAGTCTGATATGCTAGTCTGATATGCTAGTCTGATATGCTAGTCTGATATGCTAGTTTGATATGCTAGTCTGATATGCTAGTCTGATGTGCTTGTCTAATATGCTAGTCTGATGTGCTAGTCTAATATGCTAGTCTGATATGCTAGTCTGATATGCTAGTCTGATATGCTAGTCTGATATGCTAGTCTGATATGCTAGTCTGATATGCTAGTCTGATATGCTAGTCTGATATGCTAGTCTGATATGCTAGTCTGATATGCTAGTCTGATATGCTAGTCTGATGTGCTAGTCTGATATGCTAGTCTAATATGCTAGTCTGATATGCTAGTCTGATATGCTAGTCTAATATGCTAGTCTAATATGCTAGTCTAATATGCTAGTCTAATATGCTAGTCTAATATGCTAGTCTGATGTGCTAGTCTGATATGTTAGTCTAATATGCTAGTCTGATATGCTAGTCTGATATGCTAGTCTGATATGCTAGTCTGATATGCTAGTCTGATATGCTAGTCTGATGTGTCTATGTCCTTTAGCTGCTAAAGTGTTAAACGGTCCTAATCCGTCCTCATACATGGAATATTTACACAGAGACCCTGAGGTCACCGTGTGTGTGTGTGAGTCAACCCCTGGTAACCATGTTGTCTCTGCTCTAGACCTCATGGGTTTCAGTTACACATTTGGGATATTCTGGTGCTCCGCTGGTCTAAAAGACCTGTCGGTGTGTGTGTGTATATTTGAGTGTCTGCTGTCTCACCACCCCTCCTCTCTCTCCTTTCCTCTCTTCTCATCACCCCTCCTCTCTCTCCTTTTCCCTCTTCTCATCACCCCTCCTCTCTCTCCTTTCGTCTCTTCTCATCACCCCTCCTCTCTTTCCTTTCCTTTCCTCTCCTCTCACCACCCCTCCTCTCTCTCCTTTCCTCTCTTTCCTCATCACCCCTCCCTCTCTCTCCTTTCCTCTCTTCTCATCACCCCTCCTCTCTCCTTTCCTCTCTTCTCATCACCCCTCCCTCTCTCTCCTTTCCTCTCTTCTCATCACCCCTCCTCTCTCTCCTTTCCTCTCTTCTCATCACCCCTCCTCTCTCTCCTTTCCTCTCTTCTCATCACCCCTCCTCTCTCTCCTTTCGTCTCTTCTCATCACCCCTCCTCTCTTTCCTTTCCTTTCCAGTCCTCTCACCACCCCTCCTCTCCTCTCACCACCCCTCCTCTCCTCTCACCACCCCTCCTCTCACCACCCCTCCTCTCTCTCCTTTCCTCTCTTCTCATCACCCCTCCTCTCTTTCCTTTCCTTTCCTCTCCTCTCACCACCCCTCCTCTCTCTCATTTCCTCTCTTCTCATCACCCCTCCTCTCTTTCCTTTCCTTTCCAGTCCTCTCACCACCCCTCCTCTCACCACCCCTCCTCTCACCACCCCTCCTCTCTTTCCTTTCCTCTCCCTCTCACCACCCCCTCCTCTCACCACCCCTCCCTCTCTCTCCTTTCCTCTCTTCTCATCACCCCTTCTCTCTTTCCTTTCCTTTCCTCTCCCTCTCACCACCCCTCCTCTCTCTCCTTTCCTCTCTTCTCATCACCCCTCGTCTCTCTCCTTTCCTCTCTTCTCATCACCCCTCCTCTCTCTTCTTTCCTCTCTTCTCATCACCCCTCCCTCTCTCTTTTCCTCTCTTCTCATCACCCCTCCTCTCTCTCCTTTCCTCTCTTCTCATCACCCCTCCTCTCTCTCCTTTCCTCTCTTCTCACCACCCCTCCTCTCTCCCCTTTCCTCTCTTCTCACCACCCCTCCTCTCTCCCCTTTCCTCTCTTCTCATCACCCCTCCTCTCACCACCCCTCCTCTCTCTCCTTTCCTCTCTTCTCATCACCCCTCCCTCTCTCTTTTCCTCTCTTCTCATCACCCCTCCTCTCTCTCCTTTCCTCTCTTCTCACCACCCCTCCTCTCTCCCCTTTCCTCTCTTCTCATAACCCCTCCTCTCACCACCCCTCCTCTCTCTCCTTTCCTCTCTTCTCATCACCCCTCCTCTCTTTCCTTTCCTTTCCTCTCCTCTCACCACCCCTCCCTCTCTCTCCTTTCCTCTCTTCTCATCACCCCTCCTCTCTCTCCTTTCCTCTCCTCTCACCACCCCTCCTCTCACCACCCCTCCTCTCTCTCCTTTCCTCTCTTCTCATCACCCCTCCCTCTCTCTCCTTTCCTCTCTTCTCATCACCCCTCCTCTCTCTCCTTTCCTCTCCTCTCACCACCCCTCCTCTCACCACCCCTCCTCTCTCTCCTTTCCTCTCTTCTCATCACCCCTCCTCTCTTTCCTTTCCTTTCCTCTCCTCTCACCACCCCTCCTCTCTCTCATTTCCTCTCTTCTCATCACCCCTCCTCTCTCTCCTTTCCTCTCCTCTCACCACCCCTCCTCTCACCACCCCTCCTCTCTCTCCTTTCCTCTCTTCTCATCACCCCTCCTCTCTTTCCTTTCCTTTCCTCTCCTCTCACCACCCCTCCTCTTTTTCCTTTCCTCTCCTCTCACCACCCCTCCTCTCTCTCCTTTCCTCTCTTCTCATCACCCCTCCTCTCTTTCCTTTCCTTTCCTCTCCTCTCACCACCCCTCCTCTCTCTCCTTTCCTCTCTTCTCATCACCCCTCCTCTCTCTCCTTTCCTCTCTTCTCATCACCCCTCCTCTCTCTCCTTTCCTCTCTTCTCATCACCCCTCCTCTCTCTCCTTTCCTCTCTTCTCATCACCCCTCCTCTCTCTCTTCTCCTCTCTTCTCATCACCCCTCCTCTCTCTCCTTTCCTCTCTTCTCACCACCCCCCCCTCTCTCCTTTCCTCTCTTCTCATCACCCCTCCCTCTCTCCTTTCCTCTCTTCTCATCACCCCTCCTCTCTCTTCTTTCCTCTCTTCTCATCACCCCTCCCTCTCTCTTTTCCTCTCTTCTCACCACCCCCTCCTCTCTCTCCTTTCCTCTCTTCTCACCACCCCTCCCTCTCCCCTTTCCTCTCTTCTCATCACCCCTCCCTCTCTCTTTTCCTCTCTTCTCATCATCCCTCCTCTCTCACCAACCCCTCCTCTCATCACCCTTCCTCTAATCACCCCTCCTCT
>NC_088219.1:8470689-8478189 GCF_036934945.1 Oncorhynchus masou masou
TTATCCCTACTTCCTGTATAGACGACACACCCTCCACTTTCATCACCTGTTATCCCTACTTCCTGTATAGATGACACACCCTCCACTTTCATCGCCTGTTATCCCGACTTCCTGTATAGATGACACACCCCTCTAGAATCAGGATCATCACCTGTTATCCCTACTTCCTGTATAGATGACACACCCCTCTAGAATCAGGATCATCACCTGTTATCCCGACTTCCTGTATAGATGACACACCCTCCACTTTCATCACCTGTTATCCCTACTTCCTGTATAGACGACACACCCTCCACTTTCATCGCCTGTTATCCCGACTTCCTGTATAGATGACACACCCCCCTAGAATCAGGATCATCACCTGTTATCCCTACTTCCTGTATAGATGACACACCCTCCACTTTCATCACCTGTTATCCCTACTTCCTGTATAGATGACACACCCTCCACTTTCATCACCTGTTATCCCTACTTCCTGTATAGATGACACACCCTCCTAGAATCAAGATCATCATATTCAGGTTTTATTATGACTCTCTTGTTTATCTCTCAAATGTATACAGGTGGGACCCTCCTGGTCGCAATACATTGTGTAATAATGAATGAATAATGTTCTGTTTATAGCCAGAGTTGTGTGATATGACAAACAGTAATATAGCCACATATATGTATATATAAACTCAGCAAAAAAAAGATATGTCCTCTCACCGTCAACTGCGTTTATTTTCAGCAAACTTAATGTGTAAATATTTGCATGAACGTAACAAGATTCAACAACTGAGACATAAACTGAACAAGTTCCACGGACATGTGGCTAACAGAAATGGAATAATGTGTCCCTGAACAAAAGGGGGGGGGTCAAAATCAAAAGTAACCGTATCTGGTGTGGCCACCAGCTGCATTAAGTTCTGCAGTGCATCTCCTCCTCATGAACTGCACCAGATTTGCCAGTTCTTGCTGTGAGATGTTACCCCACTCTTCCACCAAGGCACCTGCAAGTTCCCTGACATTTCTGGGGGGAATGGCCCTAGCCCTCACCCTCCGATCCAACAGGTTTCAGACGTGCTCAATGGGATTGAGATTCTGGCTCTTCATTGGCCATGGCAGAACACTGATATTCCTGTCTTGCAGGAAATCACGCACAGAACGAGCAGTATGGCTGGTGGCATTGTCATGCTGGAGGGTCATGTCAGAATGAGCCTGCAGGAAGGGTACCACATGAGGGAGGAGGATGTCTTCCCTGTAACGCACAGCGTTGAGATTGCAATGACGACAAAAATGATGTTGTGACACCCCAGACCATGACGGACGTTCCACCTCCAAATCAATCCCGCTCCAGAGTACAGGCCTCGGTGTAACGCACATTTCTTAGGCTTCTCACAGTACAGACATTGCAATTTATTGCCCTGGCCACATCTGCTGTCCTCATGCCTCCTTGCAGCATGCCTAAGGCATGTTCACGCAGATGAGCAGGGATCCTGGGCATCTTTCTTTTGGTGTTTTTCTGAGTCAGTAGAAAGTCCTCTTTAGTGTCCTAAGTTTTCATAACTGTGACCTTAGTTGCCTATGGTCTGTAAACTGTTAGTGTCTTAACGACCGTTCTTTAATTGTTTATGGTTCATTGAACAAGCATGGGAAACAGTGTTTAAACCCTTTACAATGAAGATCTGTGAAGTTATTTGATTTTTACGAATTATCTTTGAAAGGCAGGGTCCTGAAAAAGGGATATTTATTTTTTTGCTGAGTTTATATGTCTAAAAAGCAAGGCATTTTCCATCATTGACCAACCTCAGGAGGACTGTGTGTGTGTGTGTGTGTGTGTGTGTGTGTGTGTGTGTGTGTGTGTGTGTGTGTGTGTGTGTGTGTGTCGTCCAGTCAGACGCTGACAGAGGCTCTTGTCTGAGAGAGAAAGAGAGAAAGGGAGAGAGAGGGAGGGGGCTAGAGGGAGAGAGAGAAAGAGAGAGCAGAAAGAAAGGAGGGGAGAGAGAAAGGGGGAGAGAGAAAGATAGAGAGAGAGAGAGAGTGAGAGAGAGAGAAGGAGAGAGTATGCATTCTGCAATGAGAGCAGCAGGAAACTTCAAACCCCCTCACATCTGGCATTGACACAGAACAGACAGACAGAGTCTGTATGTATCCAGGATGACCTGAAACATCTGCCGTACATACATTCACAGCGAGGAATAGAAGAACCACGGACATTACAGTTAGATTATATACTAAAGCGTGAACCGAAAATAAAGTACATTTGTTATTTTAATACGGCTTTGCCCTGTATTCAGATCGCGCGCTCTCTCTTTCTCTCTCTTGGTGCAGCAAGGTGACGCAGCGCTCGAGCCAGCAGCGAACCAACCAGGTGACGACTTTTGCCGCAGGCAGCCGGTGCGCAACCAGCTTAGACATTCACCACGGGAATAATACGGAATAACTGTTTTCGGTGTCGTTGTAGCCTATATGTGTGTGGAAACCGGGTCGCTTATTAATATTATTATTATTATGTGTCGCTGTTTAATATGACGACGAAACGTAAGTCTGCTAAGCTCCAGCTGCGCCGGTCGATCAGCGAGCAGCTGCGGGATTCCACGTCCAAGGCTTGGGATCTACTGTGGAGGAATGTCCGGGAGAGGCGCTTGGCAGGTCAGTCAGGAGGGGGTTCTCCGCATTGCTATTTTAACCTAACCTAACCTTAACCCAACAGTGCTGGAAGATACCGTTAGGCTACATTGAGTTCATCTCCGCAAAACCTATATGAACCTAAACCTGGGTTGGAAGAATTAAGAAACCGTTACATGAATTTAACCTTGAGGCCGAATAACGGTATATAGTACAAAACGTTCGGCTGTGATTCATGACTATGGTCATCTCGGTGTGTGTGTGTATCCGAGGACAAGGGCTTGTAATTTGTCAGGTCATCGTTAACTGTAGTCATGACAATCTGTGGATAAATAGGGTCCGCTGTAGGTTATTATTTCTGTCTTACTGTAGTCGTGTGCCAGTGACTGATCGTGCCTATATTAGTAGTCGAGGTAGGCCTAATATTATCGATCATATTTATACATTATATTTAAATGTCAACAGGCTGCAGGTTATTCATATTCAGGTCGTTTCCAAAATTCGCCAATGCACCAACTTTTTTAAGGGACGTCATTCGGTCTGTAGCTATATGGGCTGAGTGGGATGGTTTCTGCGCAAAGCTGGGGTGTTTGTGTGTGTGACTGGGGTGTTTGTGTGTGTGACTGGGGTGTTTGTGTGTGTGACTGGTGTGTTTGTGTTGCAGCTGTCTGCCCTACTCAGCGTAATGTAATTACAGATATGTCTGCCTCTTAAACAAATTAAACGCATAACATTCCTCCATTCACATCCCTAATCTCACACACACACGCACACGCACACACACACACACACACACACACACACACACACACACACACACACACACACACACACACACACACACACACACACACACACGCACACACAGTCTTGTTCAGCTAACCCTGTTGGGACACACAATTCAGTCCCATTCAAAATCCTATTTTCCCTAAACCTAACTCTAACCCGTACTCTTACCCTAACCCTAACCTTAACCTTAAAACTAAAACTAACCCTTGCTCCTAACACTAATCCTAACCCTGAATGTAATTGTAACCCTAACACTAATCCTAACCTTAATTCTAACACTAATCCTAACCTTAATTCTAATTCTAACACTAATTCTAACCTTAATTCTAATTCTAACACTAATCCTAACCTTAATTCTAACCCTAACACTAATCCTAACCTTAATTCTAATTCTAACACTAATCCTAACCTTAATTCTAACCCTAACACTAATCCTAACCTTAATTCTAATTCTAACACTAATCCTAACCTTAATTCTAACCCTAACACTAATCCTAACCTTAATTCTAACCCTAACACTAATCCTAACCTTAATTCTAACACTAATCCTAACCTTAATTCTAACCCTAACATTAATTCTAACACCAATTCTAACCTGAACCCTAAACCCTCTAAAAACAGGACTTCTGGTTAAACACGTACACACGTACACACACCCAAGCACACATACCACAACCACACACAACCACACACAGAGTTTTAAATAATGCATTTGATTTGTTTTCTTTCTAGCTGTGCTCCTTCAGTGGTTTTGGTGATGAGTGATTGATGATATTTAACAGTCCTTAGAGTGCTCTGCTGATTGGTTGATTGACTTTGGGGGAAGGAAGTAGGAAGGAAGGGGATGTTGTTGTGAGTTTTCAGTGAGAGTGAAAGTCGAGCATTCCTCTAAAGATATAGCAGAGTAGGGCTACCTCAAGGCGTCCACATGCTTCCCATCCGAAACAGTTCCTGCATCTATTATGATGACATTTTGTGACATTTTTGTTCGTTGTGGCCTTCAGCAATGCTTTTTTTCTGCTGTTCGTTCACACATATTTTCTCTGTCTCTGTCTTTGTCTTTGTCTCTGTCTCTGTCTCTGTCTCTGTCTCTGTCTCTCTATCTCTCTCTCTCTCTCTCTCTCTCTCTCTCTCTCTCTCTCTCAATTCAATTCAATTCAAGGGGCTTTATTGGCATGGGAAACATGTGTTAACATTGCCAAAGCAAGTAAGGTATATAATATATAAAGTGAAATAAACAATAAAAATTAACAGTAGACTCTCTCTCTCTCTTTCGGCAAGCCAAAATTCGTGAAACCGACGTGTACACCCCTTCGTCGCTTGATTGGTCAACAGTAGGGATTCTTCAATGAAGTGTTTGTTGTCATTCAATTATAGATGACTCGTTTTCATACACATTGTTCCACTTGAGAAATACTGCACCAAACATCCTAGTTAGATATACAATTGTGTGACTAAGATCTCTTCGGAAAAAAACGTAAATATTAATTAATGACAGATTTCTTGAGTTATCTTAGATTCATTCGGACTATTTTGAGGAAGTGAATACTGGCTACGGCGTCTCATAATGGACAAACAGTGCTGTTGCATGCTTGTTTTCAAACGTTTCAAGCGAAGGTCTTTTCAAGCGAAGGTCGAGGTTACATGATTGGTTCACCTTGCCCGAGTTAGCTAGGCGCTAGGCGAGGAATGCGGAAGGCTTTCCACTCAGCTAGACTACTCTCTGAGAATGGACTTTTACAGCCAACCAGCCACTTTGACATGAGGGAACCTGTCTGTTATTGTTTTACACTGTAGGTGTGTTAGTCTATGCCAATAAATAGTTGAATATATGAACTACCCAGACCAGACTCTAGCTCACTACACAGCTCAGCTGTCTGCAACACAACAGACACTCCTCTCCTGTTGGTCTGGAAACAGTTATTTCCAGTTTAGGCAAGCTAACTCGCTCAAGCTAACTCGCTCAAGCTAACTCGCTCAAGCTAACCCGGGTAAGCTAACTCGCTCAAGCTAACCCGGGTAAGCTAACTCGCTCAAGCTAACTCGCTCAAGCTAACTCGCTCAAGCTAACCCGGGTAAGCTAACTCGCTCAAGCTAACTCGCTCAAGCTAACTCGCTCAAGCTAACCCGGGTAAGCTAACTCGCTCAAGCTAACTTGCTCAAGCTAACTCGCACAAGCTACCCCGGGTAAGCTAACTCGCTCTTGCTAACTCGCTCTTGCTAACTCGCTCAAGCTAACTCGCTCAAGCTAACCCGGGTAAGCTAACTCGCTCTTGCTAACTCGCTCAAGCTAACTCGCTCAAGCTAACCCGGGTAAGCTAACTCGCTCTTGCTAACTCGCTCAAGCTAACTCGCTCAAGCTAACTCGCTCAAGCTAACCCGGGTAAGCTAACTCGCTCTTGCTAACTCGCTCAAGCTAACTCGCTCAAGCTAACCCGGGTAAGCTAACTCGCTCTTGCTAACTCGCTCAAGCTAACTCGCTCAAGCTAACCCGGGTAAGCTAACTCGCTCTTGCTAACTCGCTCAAGCTAACTCGCTCAAGCTAACTCGCTCTTGCTAACTCGCTCAAGCTAACTCGCTCAAGCTGAGGCAAGGTAACTGAGGCAAGGTAACTCAGACAAGGTAACTCAGACAAGGTAACTGAGACAGGGGTAATTGAGGTCTGAAAATTACTGTTTGCCGTTGTGGGGTAGATTATATAGGTTGATGAATGAACAAATGAGTGAATTAATGATTGAATTGATTAATGAATGCATAATAAATGAATGAGTGAATGTGTAGTAGTGTCTTGATAGTGTTGTGGTGGCCTGGTGGCCAGTGTGTGTAAACTGTAGTAGATTATATCGACTGGATTGGGTTGGAATCTAGAGGATTTGGGAGTAGGGGGAGGATGGGGGTGGATTTCTCCTCTTTGTGTGTGTATGGGATTATATGACTTAAGTCAGTCTGTCTGTCTGTCTGTCTGTCTGTCTGTCTGTCTGTCTGTCTGTCTGTCTGTCTGTCTGTCTGTCTGTCTGTCTGTCTGTCTGTCTGTCTGTCTGTCTGTCTGTCTGTCTGTCTTCATCAGATGAAGGAGGTGTGTTTACGCTTGGCAATATTGTCACAATGTGTGTCTACACGTGTCTTTGTAATTGTAGTGCAGAGACCTGCTCACTCTCTGGGTCACATTAGCAGTACAGTGATGGAATGGAAGGAAGCCGCTCAGGGATTTCACCATGAGGCTAAGAGTGACTTTAAAACAGTTACAGAGTTTAATGGCTGTAATAGAAGAAAACTGAGGATGGATCAACAACATTGTCGTTACTCCACAATACTAAGCTAATTGACAGAGTGAAAAGAAGGATGCCTGTACACAATGCAAATATTCCAAAATATGTTTTCAAGCATAGTGGGTATGCTTGTCATTGGCAAGGACTAGGGAGTTTTGTAGGATAAAAATAAACGATATGTAGCTAAAGCACAGGAAAAATCCTAGAAGAAAACCTGGTTCAGTTTGCTTTCCACCAGACACTGGGAGATGAATTCACCTTTCAGCAGGACAATAACCTAAAACACAAGGCCAAATTTACACTGCCGTTACCTACCAAGAAGACAGTGAATGTCCCCACGTGACCGAGTTACAGTTTTGACTTAAATCTGCTTGCAAATTGTCATGACGTTGGCCTGTTGGGTGAGGTTTATGATCCCCTAAATACCCCCCCCCCCTTTCTCTCTCTCTACTCTATAGAGTTGACTCTTGAAAAAGCCCTTTGTTAACATATGCGTTGGTACTTAATGAATATGATGTCAGATCAGTTGGCGTCTGAGACCATTATTACTGATGATAGGACGACATAAACTGTATCTTGGAAAGTCTACACATTCTAGTTATCAGATTCACATGGAATTGTTGTGCAATTTAAATGTTTAAATATGAAACTATTTGTGAAAAGATTAAATGTAATTGTAGCTTCTTAAATGAGAGAACGGTTTGTCATAGAGAAACTCTGCTCACTCAGAGGCCCAAGTGAACAGACATGGGTTGTATAAACTATGAAACACGCCGTTCTTTTACCACTATATAATCCCGTTGACGAAAATTCAACTTCCTGTTCCAAGGAC
>NC_088219.1:8485689-8490689 GCF_036934945.1 Oncorhynchus masou masou
GTGCATTTTCATGGTGTTGTACTTTAGGAACATTTAGCCCGTCTGTAGTGCTTGGATTGTTATCGGTAGAGTCATCATATCTGTAGAGCGTATATTATTATATATTGGAGACTGTGTGATCAGTGACAGTGGGAAGGACATAGATATGGACAGAGACAGAGAGAGTGGCAGAGGTGATAGAGACAGAGAGAGTGGCAGAGGTGATAGAGACAGAGAGAGTGGCAGAGGTGATAGGGAGATGGACAGAGACAGAGAGAGTGGCAGAGGTGATAGAGACAGGGAGATGGACAGAGACAGAGAGAGTGGCAGAGGTGATAGAGACAGGGAGATGGACAGAGACAGGGAGATGGACAGAGAGAGTGGGAGAGGTGATGGAGACAGAGACAGAGAGAGTGGCAGAGACAGGGAGATGGACAGAGATAGAGAGAGTGGGAGAGGTGATGGAGACAGAGACAAGGAGATGGACAGAGAGAGTGGGAGAGGTGATGGAGACAGAGAAAGAGAGAGTGGCAGAGACAGGGAGATGGACAGAGACAGAGGCAGGGAGAAAGACATTAACAGAGACAGAGAGATGGACAGAGACAGGGAGATGGAGGAGAGAGACAGAGACAGGGAGAAGGAGAGAGACAGGGACAGGGAGAAGGAGAGAGACAGGGAGAGGGAGGAGAGAGAGAGGGAGAGAGACAGGGAGGAGAGAGACAGAGACATGGAGAGGGAGAAGGGGGACAGAGACAGGGAGAGGCACAGGGAGGAGAGAGACAGAGACATGGAGAGGGAGGAGAGAGACAGGGAGAGGGAGGAGAGAGACAGGGACAGGGAGAAGGAGAGAGACAGGGAGAGGGACAGGGAGGAGAGAGACAGAGACATGGAGAGGGAGGAGAGAGACAGGGACAGGGAGGAGAGAGACAGGGAGAGGGACAGGGAGGAGAGAGACAGAGACATGGAGAGGGAGAAGGGGGACAGAGACAGGGAGAGGGACAGGGAGGAGAGAGACAGAGACATGGAGAGGGAGAAGAGGGACAGGGAGAAGGAGAGAGACAGGGAGAGGGACAGGGAGGAGAGAGACAGAGATATGGAGAGGGAGAAGGGGGACAGAGACAGGGAGAGGGACAGGGAGGAGAGAGACAAAGACATGGAGAGGGAGAAGGGGGACAGAGACATGGAGAGGGAGAAGGGGGACAGAGATAGGGAGAGGGACAGGGAGGAGAGAGACAGAGACAGGGAGAGGGACAGGGAGGAGAGAGACAGAGACATGGAGAGGGAGAAGAGGGACAGAGACATGGAGAGGGAGAAGAGGGACAGAGACAGGGAGAGGGACAGGGACAGGGAGGAGAGAGACAGAGACATGGAGAGGGAGAAGAGGGACAGAGACATGGAGAGGGAGAAGAGGGACAGAGACATGGAGAGGGAGAAGAGGGACAGTGGCGGAGAAAGTGGTAGTGAAAGGGCATGTCTGGAGTTCATGACCCCTGATGGACAGGACATCTACCTGAGGCTTGGCCACTCCCCCCGACGACGCTCCGCCCTCCGTCTCACACGCATCATCACTCGCCATCAGCTCCTCACCCGGCTCACTCAAGGTGGGGAACATGCTTATGACAGTCTAACGATGCATTATATATAACTGCATTAATGTGTTATACACATAAATAAGGTGTTACTAATGAACGTGCTGTAGTCTGCCTCTGTCAGTGTTCTTGGTGTTAATGAAAGTGCTGTAGTCTACCTCTGTCAGTGTCCTTGGTGTTAATGAAAGTGCTGTAGTCTACCTCTGTCAGTGTCCTTGTTCTGGAACCTTTGACAGTAGGAGGGTCCCTCAGCATCAAATTGTTCTGGAACCTTTGACAGTAGGAGGGTCCCTCAGCATCAAATTGTTCTGGAACCATGGGCAGTAGGAGGGTCCCTCAGCATCAAATTGTTCTGGAACCATGGGCAGTAGGAGGGTCCCTCAGCATCAAACTGTTCTGGAACCTTTGACAGTAGGAGGGTCCCTCAGCATCAAACTGTTCTGGAACCTTTGACAGTAGGAGGGTCCCTCAGCATCAAATTGTTCTGGAACCATGGGCAGTAGGAGGGTCCCTCAGCATCAAACTGTTCTGGAACCTTTGACAGTAGGAGGGTCCCTCAGCATCAAACTGTTCTGGAACCTTTGACAGTAGGAGGGTCCCTCAGCATCAAACTGTTCTGGAACCTTTGACAGTAGGAGGGTCCCTCAGCATCAAACTGTTCTGGAACCTTTGACAGTAGGAGGGTCCCTCAGCATCAAACTGTTCTGGAACCTTTGACAGTAGGAGGGTCCCTCAGCATCAAACTGTTCTGGAACCTTTGACAGTAGGAGGGTCCATCAGCATCAAACTGTTCTGGAACCTTTGACAGTAGGAGGGTCCCTCAGCATCAAACTGTTCTGGAACCATTGACAGTAGGAGGGTCCCTCAGCATCAAACTGTTCTGGAACCATTGACAGTAGGAGGGTCCCTCAGCATCAAACTGTTCTGGAACCTTTGACAGTAGGAGGGTCCCTCAGCATCAAATTGTTCTGGAACCATGGGCAGTAGGAGGGTCCCTCAGCATCAAACTGTTCTGGAACCTTTGACAGTAGGAGGGTCCCTCAGCATCAAACTGTTCTGGAACCTTTGACAGTAGGAGGGTCCCTCAGCATCAAACTGTTCTGGAACCTTTGACAGTAGGAGGGTCCCTCAGCATCAAACTGTTCTGGAACCTTTGACAGTAGGAGGGTCCCTCAGCATCAAACTGTTCTGGAACCTTTGACAGTAGGAGGGTCCCTCAGCATCAAGCTGTTCTGGAAGCATTGTTTCAGCCTGTCTCTATGTAGCTCAGCACAGCCCAGTGTTCCATGATTGCTTCCTGCACTTCCTGTCACATGACCTGTGTTGACAGGAAGTCCTCTCTCTCCCAGCCTGCTCTGCCCATTGTAATGGAGATGTCACAGGGCTGTTGTTGGAGAGTTCTGGTGGCTTTCGGTAGCTGTACAGGGCTGAGGGTTTGTTTGGTCCCGGATGGTTTGGTCCCGGATGGTTTGGTACTGGTTGGTTTGGTCCCGGATGGTTTGGTCCCAGTTGGTTTGGTACCGATTGGTTTGATCCCGGATGGTTTGGTACTGGTTGGTTTGGTACCAGTTTGTTTGGTCCCGGATGGTTTGGTACTGGTTGGTGTGGTACCGGTTGGTTTGGTACCGTTTGGTTTGGTACTGGTTGGTTTTGTCCCGGGTGGTTTGGTACCGGTTAGTTTGGTACCAGTTGGTTTGGTACCGGATGGTTTGGTACCGGTTGGTTTGGTACTGGTTGGTTTGGTCCCAGATGGTTTGGTACCGGTTGGTTTGGTACCGGTTGGTTTGGTACCAGTTTGTTTGGTCCCGGATGGTATGGTACTGGTTGGTTTGGTACCGGTAGGTTTGGTACTGGTTGGTTTGGTACCGGTTGGTTTGGTACTGGTTGGTTTGGTCCCGGATGGTTTGGTACCGGTTGGTTTGTTACCGGTTGACAGCCTAGGAACAGTGGGTTAACTGCCTGTTCAGGGGCAGAACGACAGATTTGTACCTTGTCAGCTCGGGGATTCGAACTTGCAACCTTTCGGTTACTAGTCCAACACTCTAACCATAATGTATTAGCAAGCAGTGGTCAAGAAGTAACGTCTTACAGAACGATACAGTACTTGACAAGGAGGACTGTTTCTCTCACTTTGTATACGATAGTGTAGTAGAGATATAGTACATCTGAAGTATACGACAGTATAGTACAGATATAGTACATCTGAAGTATACGACAGTATAGTAGAGATATAGTACATCTGAAGTATACGACAGTATAGTAGAGATATAGTACATCTGAAGTATACGACAGTATAGTAGAGATATAGTACATCTGAAGTATACGACAGTATAGTACAGATATAGTACATCTGAAGTATACGACAGTATAGTAGAGATATAGTACATCTGAAGTATACGACAGTATAGTAGAGATATAGTACATCTGAAGTATACGACAGTTTAGTAGAGATATAGTACATCTGACGTATACGACAGTATAGTAGAGATATAGTACATCTGAAGTATACGACAGTATAGTACAGATATAGTACATCTGAAGTATACGATAGTGTAGTAGAGATATAGTACATCTGAAGTATACGACAGTATAGTACAGATATAGTACATCTGAAGTATACGATAGTATAGTAGAGATATAGTACATCTGAAGTATACGACAGTTTAGTAGAGATATAGTACATCTGAAGTATACGACAGTATAGTAGAGATATAGTACATCTGAAGTATACGACAGTATAGTAGAGATATAGTACATCTGAAGTATACGACAGTATAGTAGAGATATAGTACATCTGAAGTGTGGGTTGTTGGACAGTTACTCAGGTACTTCTGAGAATGTGTGTTGGGGGCAGAGTCATGTAAGGTCTAGACTAGAGAGGGTCTCTCTGTCTGTCTGTCTGTCTGTCTGTCTGTCTGTGTCTGTCTGTCTGTCTGTCTGTCTGTCTGTCTGTCTGTCTGTCTGTCTGTCTGTCTGTCTGTCTGTCTGTCTGTCTGTCTGTCTGTCTGTCTGTCTGTCTGTCACAGGTCTTATCATACTGTGTTAATATGATCACAGGTCTTACCATACTGTGTTAATATGATCACATGTCTTACCATACTGTGTTAATATGATCACATGTCTTACCATACTGTGTTAATATGATCACAGGTCTTACCATACTGTGTTAATATGATCACAGGTCTTACCATACTGTGTTAATATGATCACAGGTCTTACCATACTGTGTTAATATGATCACAGGTCTTACCATACTGTGTTAATATGATCACAGGTCTTACCATACTGTGTTAATATGATCACAGGTCTTACCATACTGTGTTAATATGATCACAGGTCTTATCATACTGTGTTAATATGATCACAGGTCTTATCGTACTGTGTTAATATGATCACATGTCTTATCGTACTGTGTTAATATGATCACATGTC
>NC_088219.1:8493189-8538189 GCF_036934945.1 Oncorhynchus masou masou
CTACAGACAGGACTGATAGATTACGGACAGGACTGATAGATTACAGACAGGACTGATAGATTACGGACAGGACTGATAGATTACAGACAGGACTGTTAGATTACAGACAGGACTGATAGATTACAGACAGGACTGATAGATTACGGACAGCTATAACAGGACTGATAGATTACAGACAGGACTGTTAGATTACAGACAGGACTGATAGATTACAGACAGGACTGATAGATTACGGACAGGACTGATAGATTACAGACAGGACTGTTAGATTACAGACAGGACTGATAGATTACAGACAGGACTGATAGATTACGGACAGGACTGATAGATTACAGACAGGACTGTTAGATTACAGACAGGACTGATAGATTACAGACAGGACTGATAGATTACGGACAGCTATAACAGGACTGATAGATTACAGACAGGACTGTTAGATTACAGACAGGACTGATAGATTACAGACAGCTATAACAGGACTGATAGATTACAGACAGCTACAACAGGACTGATAGATTACAACAGGACTGATAGATTACAGACAGGACTGATAGATTACAGACAGCTATAACAGGACTGATAGATTACAGACAGCTACAACAGGACTGATAGATTACAACAGGACTGATAGACTACAGACAGGACTGATAGATTACAGACAGCTATAACAGGACTGATAGACTACAGACAGGACTGATAGATTACAGACAGGACTGATAGACTACAGACAGGACTGTTAGATTACAGACAGGACTGATAGATTACAACAGGACTGATAGATTACAGACAGGACTGTTAGATTACAGACAGGACTGATAGATTACAGACAGCTATAACAGGACTGATAGACTACAGACAGGACTGATAGATTACAGACAGCTATAACAGGACTGTTAGATTACAACAGGACTGATAGATTACAACAGGACTGATAGATTACAGACAGGACTGATAGATTACAGACAGCTATAACAGGACTGATAGATTACAGACAGCTACAACAGGACTGATAGATTACAACAGGACTGATAGATTACAGACAGGACTGATAGACAACAGACAGGACTGATAGATTACAGACAGGACTGATAGATTACAGACAGGACTGATAGATTACAGACAGGACTGATAGATTACAGACAGGACTGATAGACAACAGACAGCTACAACAGGACTGATAGATTACAGACAGGACTGATAGACAACAGACAGGACTGATAGATTACAGACAGGACTGATAGACAACAGACAGCTACAACAGGACTGATAGACTACAGACAGGACTGATAGACTACAGACAGGACTGATAGATTACAGACAGGACTGATAGACAACAGACAGGACTGATAGATTACAGACAGGACTGATAGACAACAGACAGGACTGATAGATTACAGACAGGACTGATAGATTACAGACAGGACTGATAGACAACAGACAGGACTGATAGATTACAGACAGGACTGATAGACAACAGACAGCTACAACAGGACTGATAGTTTACAGACAGCTACAACAGGACTGATAGATTACAGACAGCTACAACAGGACTGATAGACTACAGACAGGACTGATAGATTACAGACAGCTACAACAGGACTGATAGATTACAGACAGGACTGATAGACAACAAACAGGACTGATAGATTACAGACAGGACTGATAGACAACAAACAGCTACAACAGGACTGATAGATTACAGACAGGACTGATAGACAACAGACAGGACTGATAGATTACAGACAGGACTGATAGATTACAGACAGGACTGATAGACAACAGACAGCTACAACAGGACTGATAGACTACAGACAGCTACAACAGGACTGATAGATTACAGACAGCTACAACAGGACTGATAGATTACAGACAGGACTGATAGATTACAGACAGCTACAACAGGACTGATAGATTACAGACAGGACTGATAGACAACAGACAGGACTGATAGATTACAGACAGGACTGATAGACAACAGACAGCTACAACAGGACTGTTAGATTACAGACAGCTACAACAGGACTGATAGATTACAGACAGCTACAACAGGACTGTTAGATTACAGACAGCTACAACAGGACTGATAGATTACAGACAGCTACAACAGGACTGATAGATTACAGACAGGACTGATAGATTACAGACAGGACTGATAGACAACAGACAGGACTGATAGATTACAGACAGGACTGATAGACAACAGACAGCTACAACAGGACTGATAGACTACAGACAGGACTGATAGACAACAGACAGGACTGATAGATTACAGACAGGACTGATAGACAACAGACAGCTACAACAGGACTGATAGACTACAGACAGGACTGATAGACTACAGACAGCTATAACAGGACTGATAGATTACAGACAGGACTGATAGATTACAGACAGCTACAACAGGACTGATAGATTACAGACAGGACTGATAGACAACAGACAGGACTGATAGATTACAGACAGGACTGATAGATTACAGACAGGACTGATAGACAACAGACAGGACTGATAGATTACAGACAGGACTGATAGACAACAGACAGCTACAACAGGACTGATAGACTACAGACAGGACTGATAGACTACAGACAGGACTGATAGATTACAGACAGGACTGATAGACAACAGACAGGACTGATAGATTACAGACAGGACTGATAGACAACAGACAGCTACAACAGGACTGATAGACTACAGACAGGACTGATAGACTACAGACAGGACTGATAGACTACAGACAGCTATAACAGGACTGATAGATTACAGACAGCTACAACAGGACTGATAGACTACAGACAGGACTGATAGATTACAGACAGCTACAACAGGACTGATAGATTACAGACAGCTACAACAGGACTGATAGACTACAGACAGGACTGATAGATTACAGACAGCTACAACAGGACTGATAGACTACAGACAGGACTGATAGACTACAGACAGCTACAACAGGACTGATAGACTACAGACAGGACTGATAGATTACAGACAGCTATAACAGGACTGTTAGATTACAGACAGCTACAACAGGACTGATAGACTACAGACAGGACTGATAGATTACAGACAGCTAAAACAGGACTGATAGATTACAGACAGCTACAACAGGACTGTTAGATTACAGACAGCTATAACAGGACTGATAGACTACAGACAGGACTGATAGATTACAGACAGGACTGATAGACAACAGACAGGACTGATAGATTACAGACAGGACTGATAGACAACAGACAGCTACAACAGGACTGTTAGATTACAGACAGCTACAACAGGACTGATAGATTACAGACAGCTACAACAGGACTGTTAGATTACAGACAGCTACAACAGGACTGATAGACTACAGACAGGACTGATAGATTACAGACAGCTATAACAGGACTGATAGATTACAGACAGCTACAACAGGACTGTTAGATTACAGACAGCTACAACAGGACTGTTAGATTACAGACAGCTACAACAGGACTGATAGATTACAGACAGCTACAACAGGACTGATAGATTACAGACAGCTACAACAGGACTGTTAGATTACAGACAGCTACAACAGGACTGATAGACTACAGACAGGACTGATAGATTACAGACAGCTACAACAGGACTGATAGATTACAGACAGCTATAACAGGACTGATAGATTACAGACAGCTACAACAGGACTGATAGATTACAGACAGCTACAACAGGACTGATAGACTACAGACAGGACTGATAGATTACAGACAGCTATAACAGGACTGATAGATTACAGACAGCTACAACAGGACTGTTAGATTACAGACAGCTACAACAGGACTGATAGACTACAGACAGGACTGATAGATTACAGACAGCTACAACAGGACTGATAGACTACAGACAGGACTGATTGATTACAGACAGCTATAACAGGACTGATAGATTACAGACAGCTACAACAGGACTGATAGATTATAGACAGGACTGATAGATTACAGACAGGACTGATAGATTACAGACAGCTACAACAGGACTGATAGACTACAGACAGCTACAACAGGACTGATAGATTACAACAGGACTGATAGATTACAGACAGGACTGATAGATTACAGACAGCTATAACAGGACTGATAGATTACAGACAGGATTGATAGATTACAGACAGCTATAACAGGACTGTTAGATTACAGACAGGACTGTTAGATTACAGACAGGACTGATAGATTACAGACAGGACTGATAGATTACAGACAGGACTGATAGATTACAGACAGGACTGATAGATTACAGACAGGACTGTTAGATTACAGACAGGACTGTTAGATTACAGACAGGACTGTTAGATTACAGACAGGACTGATAGATAACAGACAGGACTGATAGATTACAGACAGGACTGATAGATAACAGACAGCTACAACAGGACTGATAGATTACAGACAGCTACAACAGGACTGATAGATTACAGACAGCTACAACAGGACTGTTAGATTACAGACAGCTATAACAGGACTGATAGACTACAGACAGCTACAACAGGACTGTTAGATTACAGACAGCTATAACAGGACTGATAGATTACAGACAGCTACAACAGGACTGTTAGATTACAGACAGCTATAACAGGACTGATAGACTACAGACAGGACTGATAGATTACAGACAGCTACAACAGGACTGATAGATTACAGACAGGACTGATAGACAACAGACAGGACTGATAGATTACAGACAGGACTGATAGACAACAGACAGCTACAACAGGACTGTTAGATTACAGACAGCTACAACAGGACTGATAGATTACAGACAGCTACAACAGGACTGTTAGATTACAGACAGCTACAACAGGACTGATAGACTACAGACAGGACTGATAGATTACAGACAGCTATAACAGGACTGATAGATTACAGACAGCTACAACAGGACTGTTAGATTACAGACAGCTACAACAGGACTGTTAGATTACAGACAGCTACAACAGGACTGATAGATTACAGACAGCTACAACAGGACTGATAGATTACAGACAGCTACAACAGGACTGTTAGATTACAGACAGCTACAACAGGACTGATAGACTACAGACAGGACTGATAGATTACAGACAGCTACAACAGGACTGATAGATTACAGACAGCTATAACAGGACTGATAGATTACAGACAGCTACAACAGGACTGATAGATTACAGACAGCTACAACAGGACTGATAGACTACAGACAGGACTGATAGATTACAGACAGCTATAACAGGACTGATAGATTACAGACAGCTACAACAGGACTGTTAGATTACAGACAGCTACAACAGGACTGATAGACTACAGACAGGACTGATAGATTACAGACAGCTACAACAGGACTGATAGACTACAGACAGGACTGATTGATTACAGACAGCTATAACAGGACTGATAGATTACAGACAGCTACAACAGGACTGATAGATTATAGACAGGACTGATAGATTACAGACAGGACTGATAGATTACAGACAGCTACAACAGGACTGATAGACTACAGACAGCTACAACAGGACTGATAGATTACAACAGGACTGATAGATTACAGACAGGACTGATAGATTATAGACAGCTATAACAGGACTGATAGATTACAGACAGGATTGATAGATTACAGACAGCTATAACAGGACTGTTAGATTACAGACAGGACTGTTAGATTACAGACAGGACTGATAGATTACAGACAGGACTGATAGATTACAGACAGGACTGATAGATTACAGACAGCTATAACAGGACTGATAGATTACAGACAGTATTGATAGATTACAGACAGCTATAACAGGACTGTTAGATTACAGACAGGACTGTTAGATTACAGACAGGACTGATAGATTACAGACAGGACTGATAGATTACAGACAGGACTGATAGATTACAGACAGGACTGATAGACTACAGACAGGACTGATAGATTACAGACAGGACTGATAGATTACAGACAGGATTGATAGATTACAGACAGGACTGATAGATTACAGACAGGACTGTTAGATTACAGACAGGATTGATAGATTACAGACAGGACTGATAGATTACAGACAGGACTGTTAGATTACAGACAGGACTGATAGATTACAGACAGGACTGATAGATTACAGACAGGACTGATAGATTACAGACAGGACTGATAGATTACAGACAGGACTGTTAGATTACAGACAGGACTGATAGACTACAGACAGGACTGATAGATTACAGACAGGACTGATAGATTACATACAGGACTGATAGATTACAGACAGGACTGATAGATTACAGACAGGACTGATAGATTACAGACAGGACTGATAGATTACAGACAGGACTGATAGATTACAGACAGCTGTAACAGGACTGTTAGATTACAGACAGGACTGATAGATTACAGACAGGACTGATAGATTACAGACAGGACTGTTAGATTACAGACAGGACTGATAGATTACAGACAGGACTGATAGATTACGGACAGGACTGATAGATTACAGACAGCTATAACAGGACTGATAGATTACAGACAGGACTGATAGATTACGGACAGGACTGATAGATTACAGACAGCTATAACAGGACTGATAGATTACAGACAGGACTGTTAGATTGCAGACAGGACTGATAGATTACAGACAGGACTGTTAGATTACAGACATTTATAACAGGACTGATAGATTACAGACAGGACTGTTAGATTACAGACAGGACTGATAGATTACAGACAGGACTGATAGATTACAGACATTTATAACAGGACTGTTAGATTACAGACAGCTATGAGATTGTATTAATGCTGTCTATTGTTCTAGACTGAGATTGATCAGCCGTCTACTGTTCTAGACTGAGATTGATCAGCCGTCCATTGTTCTAGACTGAGATTGATCAGCCGTCCATTGTTCTAGACTGAGATTGATCAGCCGTCCATTGTTCTAGACTGAGATTTATCAGCCGTCCATTGTTCTAGACTGAGATTGATCAGCCCGTTTCAAAGCTCTCATTATAGCATGCATCATCGTATAATGTTCACCGCGGGCTATTCTGCTAGCGATGGCACCAATGTCGTAGTCATGGTTATATGGCATTACGTGAAGGTTCCGCTAAAATTAAACCAGAAGGGATTTAGAAACACTGACGTATCCTTTAAAGACAAAGACAGAGCAACACCCACGTCGACCGTTGATAATCTGCTGTGTCGACCCAATGTTGACAATTCACAGGAAGTGAACAGGAAATGGCAGCTGATGTCCTTTGGGGCGATGAGGGCGACCAGCTGCTATGCACAGCTGGCGTTCGTACTGGTCATCCTTGTCCTTGAGGCATTGTAAGGGTTCGTCCCTGCTACACAGTTCAGCCCTCCACATGTTTTATATTTAGTTAGCACTCCAGACAGGAAGTTGTGTTTCACTTCCTGTTGACTCTGCATGGGAAGGGAGAGGCTACAGTATACGGACACGCCTGATGCCCAAATGGCTGAATTATGTCACGCAGCTGAGAGTCGAGTGGAGACGAATGGATTGGATTCAGTCAGTCCCTGATGAGCCCTTCACAGCTAGTTTATGCTGGATACCTGGCAACAATAGCAACATGGTCCTAGTTAAAAATATATGCTTATTTAATTTAATTTAAATGTAACCTTTATTTAACTAGGCAAGTCAGTTATGAACAAATTCTTTTTTACAATGACGGCCCCCCGGGGAACAGTGGGGTTAACTGCCTTGTTCAGGGGGCAGAAGGACAGATTTTTACCTTGTCAGTTGTGGGATTCAATCCAGCAACCTTTCGGTTACTGGCCCTACGCGCTAACCACTAGGCTACCTACCATCCCTACACTCTAACCACTAGGCTACCTACCATCCCTACACTCTAACCACTAGGCTACCTACCATCCCTACACTCTAATCACTAGGCTACCTACCATCCCTACACTCTAACCACTAGGCTACCTACCATCCCTACACTCTAACCACTAGGCTACCTACCATCCCTACACTCTAACCACTAGGCTACCTACCATCCCTACACTCTAACCACTAGGCTACCTACCATCCCTACCATACCATCCCAAGTTATGAACAAATTCTTTTTTACAATGACGGCCCCCCGGGGAACAGTGGGGTTAACTGCCTTGTTCAGGGGGCAGAAGGACAGATTTTTACCTTGTCAGTTGTGGGATTCAATCCAGCAACCTTTCGGTTACTGGCCCTACGCGCTAACCACTAGGCTACCTACCATCCCTACACTCTAACCACTAGGCTACCTACCATCCCTACACTCTAACCACTAGGCTACCTACCATCCCTACACTCTAATCACTAGGCTACCTACCATCCCTACACTCTAACCACTAGGCTACCTACCATCCCTACATTCTAACCACTAGGCTACCTACCATCCCTACGCTCTAACCACTAGACTACCTACCATCCCTACACTCTAACCACTAGGCTACCTACCATCCCTACACTCTAACCACTAGGCTACCTACCATCCCTACACTCTAACCACTAGGCTACCTACCATCCCTACACTCTAATCACTAGGCTACCTACCATCCCTACACTCTAACCACTAGGCTACCTACCATCCCTACACTCTAACCACTAGGCTACCTACCATCCCTACACTCTAACCACTAGGCTACCTACCATCCCTACACTCTAATCACTAGGCTACCTACCATCCCTACACTCTAACCACTAGGCTACCTACCATCCCTACATTCTAACCACTAGGCTACCTACCATCCCTACGCTCTAACCACTAGGCTACCTACCATCCCTACACCCTAACCACTAGGCTACCTACCATCCCTACACTCTAATCACTAGGCTACCTACCATCCCTACACTCTAACCACTAGGCTACCTACCATCCCTACACTCTAATCACTAGGCTACCTACCATCCCTACACTCTAACCACTAGGCTACCTACCACCCCTATGGTTAACCACTAGGCTACCTACCATCCTTACACTCTAATCACTAGGCTACCTACCATCCCTACACTCTAACCACTAGGCTACCTACCATCCCTACACTCTAACCACTAGGCTACCTACCATCCCTACACTCTAACCACTAGGCTACCTACCATCCCTACACTCTAACCACTAGGCTACCTACCATCCCTACACTCTAATCACTAGGCTACCTACCATCCCTACACTCTAACCACTAGGCTACCCACCATCCCTACATTCTAACAACTAGGCTACCTACCATCCCTACACTCTAACCACTAGGCTACCTACCATCCCTACGCTCTAACCACTAGGCTACCTACCATCCCTACGCTCTAATCACTAGGCTACCTACCATCCCTACACTCTAACCACTAGGCTACCTACCATCCCTACACTCTAATCACTAGGCTACCTACCATCCCTACACTCTAACCACTAGGCTACCTACCATCCCTACACTCTAACCACTAGGCTACCTACCATCCCTACACTCTAACCACTAGGCTACCTACCATCCCTACACTCTAACCACTAGGCTACCTACCATCCCTACATTCTAACCACTAGGCTACCTACCATCCCTACGCTCTAACCACTAGGCTACCTACCATCCCTACACTCTAACCACTAGGCTACCTACCATCCCTACACTCTAATCACTAGGCTACCTACCATCCCTACACTCTAACCACTAGGCTACCTACCATCCCTACACTCTAATCACTAGGCTACCTACCATCCCTACACTCTAACCACTAGGCTACCTACCACCCCTATGGTTAACCACTAGGCTACCTACCATCCCTACACTCTAATCACTAGGCTACCTACCATCCCTACACTCTAACCACTAGGCTACCTACCATCCCTACACTCTAACCACTAGGCTACCTACCATCCCTACACTCTAACCACTAGGCTACCTACCATCCCTACACTCTAATCACTAGGCTACCTACCATCCCTACACTCTAACCACTAGGCTACCCACCATCCCTACATTCTAACAACTAGGCTACCTACCATCCCTACACTCTAACCACTAGGCTACCTACCATCCCTACGCTCTAACCACTAGGCTACCTACCATCCCTACGCTCTAATCACTAGGCTACCTACCATCCCTACACTCTAACCACTAGGCTACCTACCATCCCGACACTCTAATCACAAGGCTACCTACAATCCCTACACTCTAACCACTAGGCTACCTACCAACCCTACATTCTAACCACTACTCTACCTACCATCCCTACGCTCTAACCACTAGTCTACCTACCATCCCTACACTCTAACCACTAGGCTACCTACCATCCCTACACTCTAACCACTAGGCTACCTACCATCCCTACACTCTAACCACTAGGCTACCTACCATCCCTACACTCTAATCACTAGGCTACCTACCATCCCTACACTCTAACCACTAGGCTACCTACCATCCCTACACTCTAACCACTAGGCTACCTACCATCCCTACACTCTAACCACTAGGCTACCTACCATCCCTACACTCTAATCACTAGGCTACCTACCATCCCTACACTCTAACCACTAGGCTACCTACCATCCCTACATTCTAACCACTAGGCTACCTACCATCCCTACGCTCTAACCACTAGGCTACCTACCATCCCTACACCCTAACCACTAGGCTACCTACCATCCCTACACTCTAATCACTAGGCTACCTACCATCCCTACACTCTAACCACTAGGCTACCTACCATCCCTACACTCTAATCACTAGGCTACCTACCATCCCTACACTCTAACCACTAGGCTACCTACCACCCCTATGGTTAACCACTAGGCTACCTACCATCCTTACACTCTAATCACTAGGCTACCTACCATCCCTACACTCTAACCACTAGGCTACCTACCATCCCTACACTCTAACCACTAGGCTACCTACCATCCCTACACTCTAACCACTAGGCTACCTACCATCCCTACACTCTAACCACTAGGCTACCTACCATCCCTACACTCTAATCACTAGGCTACCTACCATCCCTACACTCTAACCACTAGGCTACCTACCATCCCTACACTCTAATCACTAGGCTACCTACCATCCCTACACTCTAACCACTAGGCTACCTACCATCCCTACATTCTAACCACTAGGCTACCTACCATCCCTACGCTCTAGCCACTAGGCTACCTACCATCCCTGCACTCTAACCACTAGGCTACCTACCATCCCTACACTCTAATCACTAGGCTACCTACCATCCCTACACTCTAACCACTAGGCTACCTACCATCCCTACACTCTAACCACTAGGCTACCTACCATCCCAAAACTCTAACCACTAGGCTACCTACCATCCCTACACTCTAACCACTAGGCAACCTACCATCCCTACACTCTAACCACTAGGCAACCTACCATCCCTACACTCTAACCACTAGGCTACCTTCCATCCCTACACTCTAACCACTTGGCAACCTACCATCCCTACACTCTAACCACTAGGCTACCTACCATCCCTACACTCTAACCACTAGGCTAGCTGCCATCCCTACACTCTAATCACTAGAATACCTACCATCCTTACACTCTAACCACTAGGCTACCTACCATCCCTACACTCTAACCACTAGGCTAGCTGCCGCCCTCGACACACTTCAGTGGGAGAAGGAGAAATAACTTGTAGTATGTTATTGGTGACCATCTGGATTTGGTTCCATGACACTTGATTTTATTTAGAGTAGGATAGCAGCCTACAGGAGAAATAACATGTAATATTGGCAGTAACCATCTGGAGGTCACTGTGATACAGTCTACTGCTCAATGGGAAGAGGAGGAACCATCTGGAGGTCACTGTGATACAGTCTACTGCTCAATGGGGAGAGGAACCATCTGGAGGTCACTGTGATACAGTCTACTGCTCAATGGGGAGAGGAACCATCTGGAGGTCACTGTGATACAGTCTACTGCTCAATGCTGAGAGGAACCATCTGGAGGTCACTGTGATACAGTCTACTGCTCAATGGCGAGAGGAACCATCTGGAGGTCACCGTGATACAGTCTACTGCTCAATGGGGAGAGGAACCATCTGGATGTCACCGTGATACAGTCTACTGCTCAATGGGGAGACGAGGAACCATCTGGAGGTCACTGTGATACAGTCTACTGCTCAATGGGAAGAGGAGGAACCATCTGGAGGTCACTGTGATACAGTCTACTGCTCAATGGGGAGACGAGGAACCATCTGGAGGTCACTGTGATACAGTCTACTGCTCAATGGGGAGAGGAACCATCTGGAGGTCACTGTGATACAGTCTACTGCTCAATGGGAAGAGGAGGAACCATCTGGAGGTCACTGTGATACAGTCTACTGCTCAATGGGGAGAGGAACCATCTGGAGGTCACTGTGATAGAGTCTACTGCTCAATGGGAAGAGGAGGAACCATCTGGAGGTCACTGTGATACAGTCTACTGCTCAATGGGGAGAGGAACCATCTGGAGGTCACCGTGATACAGTCTACTGCTCAATGGGGAGACGAGGAACCATCTGGAGGTCACTGTGATACAGTCTACTGCTCAATGGGGAGAGGAACCATCTGGAGGTCACTGTGATACAGTCTACTGCTCAATGGGAAGAGGAGGAACCATCTGGAGGTCACTGTGATACAGTCTACTGCTCAATGGGGAGAGGAACCATCTGGAGGTCACCGTGATACAGTCTACTGCTCAATGGGGAGACGAGGAACCATCTGGAGGTCACCTTGATACAGTCTACTGCTCAATGGGGAGAGGAACCATCTGGAGGTCACCGTGATACAGTCTACTGCTCAATGGGGAGAGGAACCATATGGAGGTCACCTTGATACAGTCTACTGCTCAATGGGGAGAGGAACCATATGGAGGTCCCTGTGATACAGTCTACTGCTCAATGGGGAGAGGAACCATCTGGAGGTCCCTGTGATACAGTCTACTGCTCAGAGGGGAGAGGAACCATCTGGAGGTCACTGTGATACAGTCTACTGCTCAATGCTGAGAGGAACCATCTGGAGGTCACTGTGATACAGTCTACTGCTCAATGCTGAGAGGAACCATCTGGAGGTCCCTGTGATACAGTCTACTGCTCAATGGGGAGAGGAGGAACCATCTGGAGGTCACCGTGATACAGTCTACTGCTCAATGGGGAGAGGAACCATCTGGAGGTCACCGTGATACAGTCTACTGCTCAATGGGGAGACGAGGAACCATCTGGAGGTCACTGTGATACAGTCTACTGCTCAATGGGGAGAGGAACCATCTGGAGGTCACTGTGATACAGTCTACTGCTCAATGGGAAGAGGAGGAACCATCTGGAGGTCACTGTGATACAGTCTACTGCTCAATGGGGAGAGGAACCATCTGGAGGTCACCGTGATACAGTCTACTGCTCAATGGGGAGACGAGGAACCATCTGGAGGTCACCGTGATACAGTCTACTGCTCAATGGGGAGACGAGGAACCATCTGGAGGTCACCTTGATACAGTCTACTGCTCAATGGGGAGAGGAACCATCTGGAGGTCACTGTGATACAGTCTACTGCTCAATGGGGAGAGGAACCATATGGAGGTCACTGTGATACAGTCTACTGCTCAATGGGGAGACGAGGAACCATCTGGAGGTCACTGTGATACAGTCTACTGCTCAATGGGGAGAGGAACCATCTGGAGGTCACTGTGATACAGTCTACTGCTCAATGGGAAGAGGAGGAACCATCTGGAGGTCACTGTGATACAGTCTACTGCTCAATGGGGAGACGAGGAACCATCTGGAGGTCACTGTGATACAGTCTACTGCTCAATGGGAAGAGGAGGAACCATCTGGAGGTCACTGTGATACAGTCTA
The DNA here is from genome assembly GCF_036934945.1 of Oncorhynchus masou masou. Classification (NCBI taxonomy): domain Eukaryota; kingdom Metazoa; phylum Chordata; class Actinopteri; order Salmoniformes; family Salmonidae; genus Oncorhynchus; species Oncorhynchus masou. The sequence continues at coordinate 8,506,991 of NC_088219.1, forward strand.
CTGCTCAATGGGAAGAGGAGGAACCATCTGGAGGTCACCGTGATACAGTCTACTGCTCAATGGGGAGACGAGAAACCATCTGGAGGTCACTGTGATACAGTCTACTGCTCAATGGGGAGAGGAACCATCTGGAGGTCACTGTGATACAGTCTACTGCTCAATGCTGAGAGGAACCATCTGGAGGTCACTGTGATACAGTCTACTGCTCAATGGGAAGAGGAGGAACCATCTGGAGGTCACTGTGATACAGTCTACTGCTCAATGGGGAGAGGAACCATCTGGAGGTCACTGTGATACAGTCTACTGCTCAATGCTGAGAGGAACCATCTGGAGGTCACTGTGATACAGTCTACTGCTCAATGGGGAGACGAGGAACCATCTGGAGGTCACTGTGATACAGTCTACTGCTCAATAGGGAGAGGAACCATCTGGAGGTCACTGTGATACAGTCTACTGCTCAATGGGAAGAGGAGGAACCATCTGGAGGTCACTGTGATACAGTCTACTGCTCAATGGGGAGAGGAACCATCTGGAGGTCACTGTGATACAGTCTACTGCTCAATGGGAAGAGGAGGAACCATCTGGAGGTCACTGTGATACAGTCTACTGCTCAATGGGAAGAGGAGGAACCATCTGGAGGTCACTGTGATACAGTCTACTGCTCAATGGGAAGAGGAGGAACCATCTGGAGGTCACTGTGATATAGTCTACTGCTCAATGCTGAGAGGAACCATCTGGAGGTCACTGTGATACAGTCTACTGCTCAATGGGGAGAGGAACCATCTGGAGGTCACTGTGATACAGTCTACTGCTCAATGGGGAGAGGAACCATCTGGAGGTCACCGTGATACAGTCTACTGCTCAATGGGGAGACGAGGAACCATCTGGAGGTCACTGTGATACAGTCTACTGCTCAATGGGGAGAGGAACCATCTGGAGGTCACTGTGATACAGTCTACTGCTCAATGGGAAGAGGAGGAACCATCTGGAGGTCACAGTGATACAGTCTACTGCTCAATGGGGAGAGGAACCATCTGGAGGTCACTGTGATACAGTCTACTGCTCAATGGGGAGAGGAACCATCTGGAGGTCACTGTGATACAGTCTACTGCTCAATGGGGAGAGGAACCATCTGGAGGTCACTGTGATACAGTCTACTGCTCAATGTGGAGCGTTTCCCCTGCATGGCAGCAGCACAACAACACAGGGCACCGTGTCCTTCACTCCCGCTTGCCGAGCTGTCCTGCAGTAAGGGGAATATCTAGCGAGATAGTGAAAGTGGGATAGCTAGTTAGTCTCTCTCTCTCTCTCTCTCTCTCTCTCTCTCTCTCTCTCTCTCTCTCTCTCTCTCTCTCTCTCTCTCAGACTCTATGTCCTCAGTCTATAGGTCAGTCTCCTATGTCCCCAGTCTATAGGTCAGTCTCCTATCTCCTCAGTCTATAGGTCAGTCTCCTATCTCCTCAGTCTATAGGTCAGTCTCCTATCTCCTCAGTCTATAGGTCAGTCTCCTATCTCCTCAGTCTATAGGTCAGTCTCCTATCTCCTCAGTCTTTAGGTCAGTCTCCTATCTCCTCAGTCTATAGCTCAGTCTCCTATCTCCTCAGTCTATAGGTCAGTCTCATATCTCCTCAGTCTATAGGTCAGTCTACAATGTCAGTCTCCTCAGTCTCTCTCAGTGGAGAGAGAGAGAGAGAAACAGAGAGAGACAAAATTGAGAGACAAAAAATAGATACAAGAGAGGGAGAGAGAGAGACAAGAGAGAGAGAGAGGAGAGAGAGAGAGAGAAAGAAAATAGAGAGACAAAAGAGAGAGACAAAAGAGAGAGACAAAAGAGAGAGACAAAAAAGAGAGAGAGAGAAACAGAGACAAAAGAGAGAGAGAGAGAAACAGAGACAAAAGAGAGAGAGAGAGAAACAGAGACAAAAGAGAGAGAGAAACAGAGAGAGAGAGAGAGAAAAGAGAGAGAGAAAAGAGAGAGACAAGAGAGAGAGAGACAGAGAGAGAGAGAGACAGAGAGAGAGACAGAGAGAGAGAGGAGAGAGAGAGACAGAGAAGAGACAGAGAGAGAAAGAGAGAAGAAAGTGTACAAAACAACAGCAGAGAGAGAGAGAAAAGAGACAAAAGAGAGAGAGAGAGAGAAGAGAGAGAGACAAAAGAGAGAGACGAGAGAGGGAGAGAGAAACAGAGACAAAAGAGAGAGAAACAGAGAGAGAGAGAGAAACAGAGAGAGAGAGAGAAACAGAGACAAAAGAGAGAGAGAAAGAGACAAAAGAGAGAGAGAGAGAGAGAGACAAAAGAGAGAGACAAAATAGAGAGACAAAAGAGAGAGAGACAAAAGAGAGAGACAAAAGAGAGAGAGAGAAAAGAGAGAGACAAAAGAGACAAAAGAGAGAGAGACAAAAGAGAGAGAGAGTGAAAAGAGAGAGAGACAAAAGAGAGAGACAAAAGAGAGAGACAAAAGAGAGAGAGACAAAAGAGAGAGACAGGAAGAGGAAGAAGGAGAGCAGAAGGATCTTGTCAAGTTACAGTGGAAATGTTTACTCTGGATGAGTCTGTTATGGATGAAGTGAACATGACCCTTTAATTGGAGAAAGGACGTTCTGCATGTCACCAGTACCACTGAACTATGAGGACTTCAAGTGAGTTTCATCTCTTATTTTTAATTTCTCTTACAGGCACTTACTGACACACAGTCACAGACACACCGACACACAGTCACAGACATACCGACACACAGTCACAGACATACCGACACACAGTCACAGACATACCGACACACAGTCACATACACACATACACACAGTCACACAGTCACACAGACACACAGTCACATACACACATAAACACAGACACACAGTCACACAGACACACAGTCACACAGACACACAGTCACATACACACAGTCACACAGACACACAGTCACATACACACATAAACACAGACACACAGTCACACAGACACACAGTCACACAGACACACAGTCACATACACACAGTCACACAGACACACAGTCACATACACACATAAACACAGACATACAGACACACAGGAGACTGTATATATAGCCCAGAATGTTCTCTCTGTACCATGTCTGTTTTCACTGAAGGGCATTGTATTATCTCTACAGTCTTATCTTCTATGGTGTATTGTGTTATGTGTGACAGGCATGTTTGGTGTGAAAGAGAGAGAGAGGAGTTATGCAGAGAATGTTGTGAAAGAAAAAGGCATGTAATTGTTGGAGTGTGGTGAGAAGTAGTTTCTTGACCTCTCTCGCCTCTCTCTCTCCTTTCTCTCTCTCTCTCTGTCTCTCCCTCTCTCCTTTCTCTCTCTCTCGCTCCTCTCCTCTCTCTGTCTCTCTCTCCTTTCTCTCTCTCTCTCTCATCTCTCCCCTCCTCTCCTCTTCTCCTCTCTCTTTTCTCTCTCATCTCTCTCCTCTCTCTCTTCTCTCTCATCTCTCTCCTCCCTCCTCTCTCTCATCTCTCTCCTCTCTCTCCTCTCTCTCATCTCTCTCCTCCCTCCTCTCTCTCATCTCTCTCTCTTCTCTCTCTTCTTTCTCTCTCTGGGATGTTCGACAGTTAAAGACGAGAGTTCTCACACACTGTGTTGTCCTGTCTGTTTGTCTGTCACTCTGTCCGTCCCTCCGTCTGTCTGTCCGCCTGTCTGTCTGTCTGTCTGTCTGTTTCTCTATGACTTCAGTCCTTTGTTCAGCTTGATTTGAATGAGTGTGAATGGAATACTATGAGATAACCGATATAGTGAATACTATAATAATGACAAGGTGAATTCACCAATTTGTAAGTCGCTCTGGATAAGAGCGTCTGCTAAATGACTTAAATGTAATGTAAATGTAAGAACCAATGATGTGATAGAGAATACCATAGTAATGACTAGAACCAATGATATATGATAGAGAATACCACAGTAATGACTAGAACCAATGATATATGATAGAGAATACCACAGTAATGACTAGAACCAATGATATATGATAGAGAATACCACAGTAATGACTAGAACCAATGATATATGATAGAGAATACCACAGTAATGACTAGAACCAATGATATATGATAGAGAATACCATAGTAATGACTAGAACCAATGATATATGATAGAGAATACCACAGTAATGACTAGAACCAATGATATATGATAGAGAATACCACAGTAATGACTAGAACCAATGATATATGATAGAGAATACCATAGTAATGACTAGAACCAATGATATATGATAGAGAATACCATAGTAATGACTAGAACCAATGATATATGATAGAGAATACCACAGTAATGACTAGAACCAATGATATATGATAGAGAATACCACAGTAATGACTAGAACCAATGATATATGATAGAGAATACCACAGTAATGACTAGAACCAATGATATATGATAGAGAATACCACAGTAATGACTAGAACCAATGATATATGATAGAGAATACCACAGTAATGACTAGAACCAATGATATATGATAGAGAATACCACAGTAATGACTAGAACCAATGATATATGATAGAGGCAGGACAGGATATCAGGAGATCTATGAGGAATGACTGACGTTCTGGAATCTATGACTGACATTCTGGAATCTATGACTGACATTCTGGAATCTATGACTGACATTCTAAAATCTATGACTGACATTCTGGAATCTATGACTGACATTCTGGAATCTATGACTGACATTCTGGAATCTATGACTGACATTCTGGAATCTATGACTGACGTTCTAGAATCTATGACTGACATTCTGGAATCTATGACTGACATTCTGGAATCTATGACTGACATTCTAGAATCTATGACTGACGTTCAGGAATCTATGACTGACATTCTGGAATCTATGACTGACGTTCTGGAATCTATGACTGACATTCTGGAATCTATGACTGACATTCTGGAATCTATAACTGACATTCTGGAATCTATAACTGACATTCTGGAATCTATGACTGACATTCTGGAATCTATAACTGACATTCTGGAATCTATAACTGACATTCTAGAATCTATGACTGACATTCTGGAATCTATGACTGACATTCTGGAATCTATGACTGACATTCTGGAATCTATGACTGATATTCTGGAATCTATGACTGACATTCTGTAATCTATGACTGACTTTCTGGAATCTATGACTGACGTTCTGGAATCTATGACTGACATTCTGGAATCTATGACTGACATTCTGGAATCTATGACTGACGTTCTGGAATCATTGTGTGTGACTGGTGATGATGGGAAAGTCACATTGGTTGTGTGTGTGTGTGCGTTTATACTATGTGAATGTGCCTTGCGGATTTAGGTATAGGCGGCACAGGGTGCCCTCACAAAAATCTTTGGAATGGTGACATTTATGGCAGGTAGCCTAGTGGTTAGAGTGTTGGACCAGTAGCCAAAAAGTTGCTGGTTCGAATCCCCGAGCTGACAAGGGAAACATCTGTCGATCTGCCCTGAACAAGGCAGTTAACCAACTGTTCCCCTGAACAAGGCAGTTAACCCACTGTTCCCCTGAACAAGGCAATTAACCCACTGTTCCACTGAACAAGGCAGTTAACCCACTGTTCCCCTGAACAAGGCAGGTAACCCACTATTCCCCTGAACAAGGCAGGTAACCCACTGTTCCCCTGAACAAGGCAGGTAACCCACTGTTCCCCTGAACAAGGCAGTTAACCCACTTGTGAGCTAGGCAGGCTCCTGCCTGGGAAGGTCTCTTACTTAGAAGTACGATTTGGGGAGGGGGCAGGGGTAGGTTGACCGCAGGTCTCCCCACTGGAAGCCCGAGGTAGGGGGGCTTGGGGAGGGTAGGTTGACCGCAGGTCTCCCCACTGGAAGCCCGAGGTAGGGGGGCTTGGGGAGGGTAGGTTGACCGCAGGTCTCCCCACTGGAAGCCCGAGGTAGGGGGCTTGGGGAGGGTAGGTTGACCGCAGGTCTCCCCACTGGAAGCCCGAGGTAGGTGGGCTTGGGGAGGGTAGGTTGACCGCAGGTCTCCCCACTGGAAGCCCGAGGTAGGGGGCTTGGGGAGGGTAGGTTGACCGCAGGTCTCCCCACTGGAAGCCCGAGGTAGGGGGCTTGGGGAGGGTAGGTTGACCTCAGGTCTCCCCACTGGAAGCCCGAGGTAGGGGGGCTTGGGGAGGGTAGGTTGACCTCAGGTCTCCATACTGGAAGCCCGAGGTAGGGGGGCTTGGGGAGGGTAGGTTGACCTCAGGTCTCCATACTGGAAGCCCGAGGTAGGGGGCTTGGGGAGGGTAGGTTGACCTCAGGTCTCCCCACTGGAAGCCCGAGGTAGGGGGAGCGGGGGAATCTATCAAATAGTGCACCTCTAACTTTGTACATTACTAACACACTTAGTAAAAATCAATCACACTATGAAATGCTACCAAATAAACCACAATTATTTCATAATGCTGTATATAGTTCCACAGACATATTGTTGCATTTCTTTCTGGTTTGTGTGGATTCATTAAGAATAATATAAAACCAGTCTGCACACCACCAAGGTGAATTAGTTTAGTCTTGACTCTTGGTTGACGGTGTTGGGGGATGGGTAATGTAGTCTTGACTCTTGGTTGACGGTGTTGGGGGGATGGGTAAATGTAGTCTTGACTCTTGGTTGACGGTGTTGGGGGATGGGTAATGTAGTCTTGACTCTTGGTTGACAGTGTTGGGGGATGGGTAATGTAGTCTTGACTCTTGGTTGACGGTGTTGGGGGGATGGGTAATGTAGTCTTGACTCTTGGTTGACGGTGTTGGGGGGATGGGTAATGTAGTCTTGACTCTTGGTTGATGGTGTTGGGGGATGGGTAATGTAGTCTTGACTCTTGGTTGACGGTGTTGGGGGATGGGTAATGTAGTCTTGACTCTTGGTTGACGGTGTTGGGGGGATGGGTAAATGTAGTCTTGACTCTTGGTTGACGGTGTTGGGGGATGGGTAATGTAGTCTTGACTCTTGGTTGACAGTGTTGGGGATGGGTAATGTAGTCTTGACTCTTGGTTGACGGTGTTGGGGGATGGGTAATGTAGTCTTGACTCTTGGTTGACGGTGTTGGGGGGATGGGTAATGTAGTCTTGACTCTTGGTTGACGGTGTTGGGGGATGGGTAATGTAGTCTTGACTCTTGGTTGACGGTGTTGGGGGATGGGTAATGTAGTCTTGACTCTTGGTTGACGGTGTTGGGGGATGGGTAATGTAGTCTTGACTCTTGGTTGACGGTGTTGGGGGATGGGTAATGTAGTCATGACACTTGGTTGACAGTGTTGGGGGATGGGTAATGTAGTCTTGACTCTTGGTTGACGGTGTTGGGGGATGGGTAATGTAGTCTTGACTCTTGGTTGACGGTGTTGGGGGATGGGTAATGTAGTCTTAACTCTTGGTTGACGGTGTGGGGGGGATGGGTAATGTAGTCTTGACTCTTGGTTGACGGTGTTGGGGATGGGTAATGTAGTCTTGACTCTTGGTTGACGGTGTTGGGGGGATGGGTAATGTAGTCTTGACTCTTGGTTGACGGTGTTGGGGGATGGGTAATGTAGTCTTGACTCTTGGTTGACAGTGTTGGGGGATGGGTAATGTAGTCTTGACTCTTGGTTGACAGTGTTGGGGGATGGGTAATGTAGTCTTGAATCTTGGTTGACAGTGTTGGGGGATGGGTAATGTAGTCTTGACTCTTGGTTGACGGTGTTGGGGGATGGGTAATGTAGTCTTGACTCTTGGTTGACAGTGTTGGGGGATGGGTAATGTAGTGATGCCAAATCAACACACAACTTATTAATTTTTGTATATATATTTATATTTATATAGCTTTAAAAGTTATGATCAGTAATTTGTGTCTGAAATGTCTGAATCAAAATTACAGTTGGTGCAGAATAGTGCTTTTGGGGGCTGAAGGGGGGGTTCGCCCAGTGGACCATACAAGCTTGAGCTGCCACTGTGAATGTGAATACTGGCAGCACATTAATTAATTAACTCTTGTCAGCACAAGGCCCTGTGTAATGTTTTAATTAGGGCTTGTAAAGAACCACTCATTAACACACACACACACACACACACACACACACACACACACACACACACACACACACACACACACACACATTCACACACACACATTCACACACACACACACACACACACACACACACACACACACACACACACACACACACACACACACACACACACACACACACACACACACACACACACACACACACACACACACACACACACACACACACACACACACACATTCCCACACACACACACAGAAGCTCAAGTAGCCTGCCAGTTTAGCTGTGTGGGCATTATGCATGTCAGTGGAAAAAGATAAATGCCAACTTGAAACCAGCCACAGTGCTGGGGCGATGGGGTGTGGCTGTGTGTGTGTGTGTGTGTCTGTCTGGCTGTGAATGTGTGTGTGTGGCATCTGTGAAGTCAAGGCATTAGCAGCGGTAACAGTGTTGTGAAGGCTTATCACCTGATTGGAACTCAACTGTGCTAAAATGACACCAGTTTAGTCAGAACATCAGAAAGGCTTCGTCATCATCATCATCATCATCATCATCGCCACTCTGTAATTTAGTCCTCCTATGTGGCTCAGTTGGTATTCACACGGCGCTTGCAACGCTAATCATCATGGGTTGGATTCCCGCTGGGGCCAACCATATGTTATGGCTGTTGGAAGGAGAGGAGCAGCGTGGTATGTGTCCATATTTATTAAATGAACACTGAAATCACAAAAATAACAAAGAGAAATGACTGAAAACAGTTCTGGCTGGGGCAGACACACAACAGGAAACAGTTCTGGCTGGTGCAGACACACAACAGGAAACAGTTCTGGCTGGGGCAGACACTCAACAGAAAACAATCACCCACAACCCATATTATAGAAAAAAGAACATAGACTTCCCACCCAACTCACACCCTGACCATACTAAAACAAAGACATAACAAAGGAACTCAGGTCAGAACTTGACATCGTATGAAACATGTATCTACGCGTGACTGCATGTTGCTTTGACTTGAAGTGTCTGCAAAATAACTTGAATATATTATAAATGTCTATTACGACAGTTACAGCAGGATTATGACAGAGCTGTATAACGTATTCTCTAAAACACTTTAACCTCTTGGAACTCCCCATCCCGGATCCGGGATCGTGACTAAAGCCTCAGGCTCATTAGCATAACGCAACGTTAACGATTTCTGAAAATCGCAAATAAAATGAAAATAATGCGTCTGCTCTCAAGCTTAGCCTTTTCTTAACAACACTGTCATCTCAGATTTTCAAAATATGCTTTTGAACCATAGAAATTGACTAATTTGTGTAAGAGTATGCAAAGCTAGCATAGCATTTTGTGTAGCATGTAGCACGCAACATTTTCACAAAAACCAGATAACCAAATAAATAAAATCATTTACCTTTGAAGAGCTTCTGATGTTTTCAATGAGGAGACTCTCAGTTACATACCAAATGCGCAGTTTTTCCTGAAAGCGTCTGTGTGTAGGAGAAATCGTTCCGTTTTCTACATTGCGTCTGGCTACCGAAACGAACCGAAAATTCAGTCACCTACAACGTAAAACTTTTTCCGAATTAACTACATAATATCGACCGAAACATGGCAAACGTTGTTTGGAATCAATCCTCAAGGTGTTTTTTCACATATCTCTTCATTGATATGCAGTTCGTGGAAGCTTGCTTTCCTCTCTGTATCCCATGGAAAAATACTGGCAGCTGACTTTTGCGCACCAATTTCGGCGCAGGACACCGGGCGGACACCTGTTAAATGTGGTCTCTTATGGTCAATCTTCCAATGATCTGCCTACAAATACGTCACAATGCTGCAGACACCTTGGGGAAACGACAGAAAGGGCAGGCTCATTCCTCTCGCATTCACAGACATATAAGGAGACAATGGAAAACAGAGCCTCAAAAATCCTGCTCATTTCCTGGATGCCGTCTCATCTTGGTTTTGCCTGAAGCTCACGTTCTAGGGCACGCACAGAAAATATCTTGGTAGTTCTGGACACGTCAGAGTGTTTTCTTTCGAAAGCTATTAATTATATGCATAGTCGAGCATCTTTTTGTGACAAAATATCTTGTTTAAAACGGGAACGTTTTTCATCCAAAAATGAAATAGCGCCCCCAGAGCATCAACAGGCTATTACGACAGTTACAGCAGGATTATGACAGAGCTGTATAACGTATTCTCTAAAACACTTTAAGCTACAGAAAAGTACTCCATCACATGTTCCTTTCTTCTTCTATAACGGACTGTACGGTTAACCCACTCATCTCTGTCCGGCGCCGACAGAGATGGCCGCCTCGCTTCGCGTTCCTAGGAAACTATGCAGTTTTTTGTTTTTTTTACGTGTTATTTCTTACATTAGTACCCCAGGTCATCTTAGGTTTCATTACATACAGTCGAGAAGAACTACTGAATATAAGATCAGCGTCAACTCACCATCAGTACGACCAAGAATATGACTTTCGCGAAGCGGATCCTGTGTTCTGCCTTTCAACCAGGACAACGGAATGGATCCCAGCCGGAGACCCAAAAAAACGACTTCGTAAAAGAGGGAAACGAGGCGGTCTTCTGGTCAGACTACGTAGACGGGCACATCGTGCCCCACTTCCTAGCATTCTTCTCGCCAATGTCCAGTCTCTTGACAACAAGGTTGATGAAATCCGAGCAAGGGTAGCATTCCAGAGGGACATCAGAGACTGTAACGTTCTTTGCTTCACGGAAACATGGCTCACTGGAGAGACGCTATCCGGAGCGGTGCAGCCAGCGGGTTTCTCCACGCATCGCGCCGACCTAAACAAACACCTTTCTGGTAAGAAGAGGGGTGGGGGTGTATGCCTTATGGCTAACGAGACGTGGTGTGATCACAGAAACATACAGGAACTCAAATACTTCTGATCACCTGATTTAGAATTCCTCACAATCAAATGTCGACCGCATTATCTACCAAGAGAATCCTCTTCGATTATAATCACAGCCGTATATATTCCCCCCCAAGCAGACACATCGATGGCTCTGAACAAACTTTATTTGACTCTTTGCAAACTGGAATCCATACATCCTGAGGCTGCATTCATTGCAGCTGGGGATTTTAACAAGGCTAATCTGAAAACAAGACTCCCTAAAATGTATCAGCATATCGATTGCGCCACCAGGGCTGGCAAAACCTTGGATCATTGTTATTCTAACTTCCGCGACGCATATAAGGCCCTGTCCCGCCCCCCTTTTGGAAAAGCTCCCACGCTGAGGTCTGTCCAACGCTGGTCCGACCAAGCTGATTCCACACTCCAAGAATGCTTCCATCACGTGGACTGGGACATGTTTCGTATTGCGTCAGGCAACAACATTGACGAATACGCGGATTCGGTGTGCGAGTTCATTAGAACGTGCGTTGAAGATGTCGTTCCCATAGCAACGATTAAAACATTCCCTAACCAGAAACCGTGGATTGATGGCAGCATTCGCGTGAAACTGAAAGCGCGAACCACTGCTTTTAATCAGGGCAAGGTGACTGGTAATATGACTGAATACAAACAGTGCAGCTATTCCCTCCGTAAGGCTATCAAACAAGCTAAGCGTCAGTATAGAGACACAGTAGAATCTCAATTCAACGGCTCAGACACAAGAGGTATGTGGCAGGGTCTACAGTCAATCACGGACTACAGGAAGAAATCCAGCCCAGTCACGGACCAGGATGTCTTGCTCCCAGGCAGACTAAATAACTTTTTTGCCCGCTTTGAGGACAATACAGTAACACTGACACGGCCTACAACGGAAACATGCGGTCTCTCCTTCACTGCAGCCGAGGTGAGTAAAACACTTAAACGTGTTAACCCTCGCAAGGCTGCAGGCCCAGACGGCATCCCCAGCCGCGCCCTCAGAGCATGCGCAGACCAGCTGGCTGGTGTGTTTACGGACATATTCAATCAATCCCTATACCAGTCTGCTGTTCCCACATGCTTCAAGAGGGCCACCATTGTTCCTGCGGACTGTAAGGTTAACCCACTCACTGTGTCTCCATGTAACGGACTGTAAGGTTAACCCACTCACTGTGTCTCCATGTAACGGACTGTAAGGTTAACCCACTCACTGTGTCTCCATGTAACGGACTGTAAGGTTAACCCACTCACTGTGTCTCCATGTAACGGACTGTAAGGTTAACCCACTCACTGTGTCTCCATGTCACGGACCCACTCACTGTGTCTCTGTGTAACGGACCCACTCACTGTGTCTCCATGTCACGGACCCACTCACTGTGTCTCCGTGTAACGGACCGTAAGGTTAACCCACTCACTGTGTCTCCGTGTAACGTACTGTAAGGTTAACCCACTCACTGTGTCTCCATGTAACGGACTGTAAGGTTAACCCACTCACTGTGTCTCCATGTAACGGACTGTAAGGTTAACCCACTCACTGTGTCTCCATGTAACGGACTGTATGGTTAACCCACTCACTGTGTCTCCGTCTGTCTTTAGGATCACAGCAGTGGTATTTATAGGAGACAGTGTTCGCTCGGGGGAATGTCTCCTGCTATGGAATTAAGGAAGGCTGAATAGATTCACACATTGAACATTCCGGTGTGTGTGTGTGTGTGTGTGTGTGTGTGTGTGTGTGTGTGTGTGTGTGTGTGTGTGTGTGTGTGTGTGTGTGTGTGTGTGTGTGTGTGTGTGTGTGTGTGTAGGGGGGTGCGGCAGCCGCTCCTCTGAACTGAAGCATTTATATTCCTACACTCCCACATGAAAAAAATACCATAGTATACTATTGAGTAAATACTTGATGTATACTATGGGATAAATACTATAGAATTCACAGTAGTGTTTTTGCAGACTTTACTGTAGTTTTCACTGTAGTGTTTTTTGGGGGATATTTGGTGAAGTTTAAAATTCAGTTTCGGGAGAAGAGATTTAAAACTCAGATGACACGTGTAATCTGTAGCAGGAACTTCCATTTATGGGCATTTTTCTTCCCTATTGGAAAGTAGCCTTAGAGCAGGAACTCCATATATGTGCACTGACAGGGATAGACAGAGGGATAGACAGAGGGATAGACAGAGAGAGAGAGAGGGAGAGGGAGAGACAGAGACAGAGAGAGACAGAGACAGAGAGAGAGGCAGAGACAGAGACAGAGAGAGGAAGACAGAGAGAGAGAGACAGAGAGAGAGAGAGAGAGAGAGACACAGAGAGAGACACAGAGAGAGGCACAGAGAGAGACACACAGAGAGAGAGACACAGAGAGAGAGACACACAGAGAGAGACAGAGACAGAGAGAGAGAGAGAGAGGGAGACACAGAGAGAGAGAGACAGAGAGAGAGAGACAGAGAGAGAGATAGAGAGAGGGAGAGGGAGAGACAGAGACAGAGACAGAGACAGAGACAGAGAGAGAGACAGAGACAGAGAAAGAGACAGAGAGAGAGAGACACAGAGAGAGACACAGAGAGAGAGACACAGAGAGAGAGAGAGACACAGAGAGAGAGACACACAGAGAGAGACAGAGACACACAGAGAGAGAGAGAGAGAGAGAGGGAGAGACAGAGAGAGAGACAGAGAGAGAGAGACAGAGAGAGACAGAGAGAGACAGAGAGAGAGAGAGAAACAGAGAGCGAGAGAGACACAGAGAGAGACACAGAGAGAGACACAGAGAGAGAGACACAGAGAGAGAGACACAGAGAGAGAGAGAGACACAGAGAGAGACAGAGACAGAGAGAGAGAGAGAGAGAGGGAGAGACAGAGAGAGACAGAGAGAGACACAGAGAGAGACACAGAGAGAGACACAGAGAGAGACACAGAGAGAGACACAGAGAGAGAGACACAGAGAGAGAGAGAGACACAGAAAGAGAGACAGAGACAGAGAGAGAGAGAGAGAGAGAGGGAGAGACAGAGAGAGAGACAGAGAGAGAGACAGAGAGAGACAGAGAGAGATAGAGAGAGAGACAGAGAGAGAGAGACAGAGAGAGAGAGAGAGAGAGAGAGAGAGACTTGACCATGCGAATTTCCTCACATGCCTCCATACTTCATTATCCAAACGCCCACCTCACTCACCTGATTCCCCTTGTTTAATCAACCTCCCCAACCACCATCCACACCCTCATACCAAACTCTACCAACTACTATCCCTTCCGATATGTTCGTCAGATGGCGAATAAGCCCGAACTCGAGAACTGTAGTATCCCAAAGAATGTAAGAGGGGTGCTGCCCCACCTTGTGGTCTGGCTCTGCCGCTATGACAAAAAAAAAAACAACGTTTAAGTTTTTACAGACGAGGAAATGAAAATGGCGGTTGGATGTTAAACGCTAAACTCTTTGAGGCTGTTTTTGTCGCACTCCCCTTCCAACGTGTCCTGCGTTTCATGTTAGCACCATAGAGGGGAACAGAATGCATGACCAAGCTCCAGAGAGAGTAAGCTTTCAGGAATGGTCTTATAATCACAAACAATCGAGACACATTCAGAGGAAGAAAATCAAGTCAACACGTTGGCTTTATAAACTGCCAGAAACGTGTTTAATATGTTTACAGCCAGAAACCTCTGTTCTCTTCCACCATTTCTTGCTGGCCAAGTACCAGGATGTGGTAAAGTACCAGGATGTGGTAAAGTACCAGGATGTTGTAAAGTACCAGGATGTTGTAAAGTACCAGGATGTGGTAAAGTACCAGGATGTGGTAAAGTACCAGGATGTGGTAAAGTACCAGGATGTGGTAAAGTACCAGGATGTGGTAAAGTACCAGGATGTTGTAAAGTACCAGGATGTGGTAAAGTACCAGGATGTGGTAAAGTACCAGGATGTGGTAAAGTACCAGGATGTGGTAAAGTACCAGGATGTGGTAAAGTACCAGGATGTGGTAAAGTACCAGGATGTTGTAAAGTACCAGGATGTGGTAAAGTACTAGGATGTGGTAAAGTACCAGGATGTGGTAAAGTACCAGGATGTGGTAAAGTACCAGGATGTGGTAAAGTACCAGGATGTTGTAAAGTACTAGGATGTGGTAAAGTACCAGGATGTGGTAAAGTACCAGGATGTGGTAAAGTACCAGGATGTTGTAAAGTACCAGGATGTTGTAAAGTACCAGGATGTGGTAAAGTACCAGGATGTGGTAAAGTACCAGGATGTTGTAAAGTACCAGGATGTTGTAAAGTACCAGGATGTTGTAAAGTACCATGATGTTGTAAAGTACCAGGATGTGGTAAAGTACCAGGATGTTGTAAAATACCAGGATGTTGTAAAGTACCAGGATGTTGTAAAAGTACCAGGATGTTGTAAAGTACCAGGATGTGGTAAAGTACCAGGATGTGGTCTCTGGTTTTGAATCTGAATTTAGAAAAATGAATTAGGAAACTGAATCTGAATGCATCTGAGAAGTTAAATATATGAAACATTTCGAAATGATAGTTCGTAAACTTGATACACAGAAAATGAATGCAATATCTACCATCTCTCTCTCTTTCCATCAATAAAATGTATTTTTGCTTAAAGCAAAACAACTTGGCATCCAGGTTGACATGACGACTCCAATACAGTTTAACCATTGTGTGTCTTTCTTCCTAATGGGACTCTCCTCTCCCCGTCTTACAGAGATCGAGGCCAAGGAGGCTTGTGATTGGCTGAGGGCTGCAGGGTTCCCACAGTATGCCCAGCTCTACGAAGGTAAACACACACTGCATTTCACACTGCTTTACCACACTGCATTTCCACACTGCATTTCACACTATATTACCACACTGCATTTTCACACTATATTACCACACTGCATTTCACACTATATTACCACACTGCATTTTCACACTGCTTTACCACACTGCATTACCACACTGCATTACCACACTGCTTCACCACACTGCATTTCACACTGCATTTCACACTGCATTACCACACTGCATTTCCACACTGCTTCACCACACTGCATTTCACCCTGCATTACCACACTGCATTTCACCCTGCATTACCACAATGCATTACCACACTGCATTTCACACTGCATTACAACACTGCTTCACCCACACTGCGTTACCACACTGCACTACCAAACTGCTTTACCACACTGCATTTTCACACTGCATTTCCATCAGCTGTTGTGTCTCATATTGAGAGTTGGGTAAATTCCTCTCCTCTCTCCCATCCCCCTCTATCTCTTCTTCCTTCACCATCATCTCCTCTTTTCCCCAAATTCCTCTCCCTTCCTCTCCTCGTTTCTTCTCATCTCTTCTCCTCTCCTCCCTCCATCCCAGGGTCTATTTCTATTCTGTAATTTAAAGGGAGGGGTCATGGGAATGGCCTCTGCTATCTCTGTCTGCGTGGAACACCCTCCCTCCCACCCTCACTCCCTCGCTCCCTCCCGACCTCCATCTCTTTGTCTCTCTCACTCCCTCTGTTTCTCTCTCACCCTCCCACTCTCTCTAGAACACCCATTGAGTTGATTTCTATGCGGATTCATCCAGTGAGGAACAGACAGGATACAGCCGTCGTCATCTAACATATCTTTATTCCACTCCTCCTTCTGTTTGGTCCCTCTCTTCTTCTCCTCCTCCACCCATCTCATATAGTCACTCTCCGCTCTCCTCCTCCTCCTCCTCCTCCTCCTCCTCCTCCTCCTCTTCCTCCTCTTCCTTCTGTTTGGTCCCTCTCTTCTTCTCCTCCTCCACCCATCTCATATAGTCACTCTCCACTCCCTCTATCCCCCTCTCCTCGTCCTCCTCCTCCTCTTCCTCCTCCTCCTCTTCCTCCTCCTCCTTCTGTTTGGTCCCTCTCTTCTTCGCCTCCTCCTCCTCCTCCTCCCCCTCCTCCTCCTCCTCTCCCCCTCCCCCTCCTCCTCCTACTCTTCTCCTCCTCCACAAATCTCCTATAGTCACTCTCCGCTCTACTCGTCATCCTCCTCCTCCTCCTCCGCCTCCTCCTCCTCCTCCTCCTCCTCCTCCTCCTCCCCCGTCTCCCCCTCCTCCTCCTCCCCCTCTCCCCCTCCCCCTCCTCCTCCTCCCCTCCCCCTCTCCCCCCCTCCCCCCTCCCTCCTCCTCCTCCTCCTCCCCCTCCTCCTTCTCCTTCTCCTTCCCCTCTCCTCCTCCTCCCCCTCCTCATCCCCCTCTCATTACATTACATTTACATTTAAGTCATTTCTCCTCCTCCTCCCCCTCTCCTCCCCCCTCCTCCTCCTCCTCTTCCTCCTCCCCCTCCTTCCCCCTCCCCTCCTCCTCCTCCTCCTCCTCCTTCCCCTCTCCTCCTCTTCCTCCTCCCCCCTCCTCCCCCTCCCCCTCCTCCTCCTCCTCCTTCCCCTCTCCTCCTCCTCCTCCTCCTCCCCGTCTCCTCCTCCTCCTCCCCCTCTCCTCCTCCTCCCCGCTCCTCCGCCCCCTCCCCCCTCCTCCTCCTACTCCCCCTTCTCCCCCTCCTCCTCCTCCCCCTCTCCTCCCCCCCCCCTCCTCCTCCTCCTCCTCCTCCTCCTTCCCCTCTCCTCCTCCTCCTCCTCCCCGTCTCCTCCTCCCTCCTCCCCCTCTCCTCCTCCTCCCGCTCCTCCGCCCACTCCCCCTCCTCCTACTCCCCCTTCTCCCCCTCCTCCTCCCTCCCCCTCCCTCCCCCCCCCCTCCTCCTCCTACTCCCCCTTCTCCCCCTCCCTCCTCCTCCCCCCTCTCCTCCCTCCTCCTCCTCCCCGTCTCCCTCCTCCTCCTCCCCCCTCTCCTCCTCCTCCCGCTCCTCCGCCCCCTCCCCCTCCTCCTCCTACTCCCCCTTCTCCCCCTCCTCCCTCCTCCCCCTCTCCTCCCCCCTCCCCCTCCTCATCCTCCTCATCCTCCTCCTCCTCCTCCCCCTCTCCTCCCCCTCCCCCTCCTCCTCCTCCTCCTCATCCTTCCCCTCTCCTCCTCCTCCCCTCCTCCTCCTCCTCCCCGTCTCCCTCCTCCTCCCCCTCCCCCTCCCCCCAGCCTCCTCCTCTCTCCTCCCCCCCTCCTCCTCCTCCTCCTCCTCCTTCCCCCCTCCTCCTCCTCCTCCCTCCCCCTCCCCCGTCTCCCTCCTCCTCCCCCTCCCCCTCCCCCCCAGCCTCCTCCTCTCCCCCCCCCTCCTCCTCCTCCTCCTCCTCCTCCTCACCGTCTCCTCCTCCTCCTCCCCCTCCCCCTCCCCCCAGCCTCCTCCTCTCCTCTCCTCTGTTTAGTTGTCCTGTCCTATAGATAGTCTTTAATACAGGGTTAGGACCAGCACTGTGTTTCAGCCGACAGGACTGTGTGTTTCTGTGGCTTACTGTAGATTCACCCTCTCTCTCCACCACACACACAAACAGAAAAGCATGTGTGTGTGTGTGTGTATTTTTCCAAAGACACTCTGTCATTCCCCCCAGATTAAACTCTTTTCAGGGTGCTGGCCTGTAGCCTGAAGCTGTGTCCCAAATGAATGGGCCATAGTCTGTGACCACTAGCAGTCAGTGACTTCATTGATCTGTAACTATAGTACTGCTGCAGTCTGCTGGAATCCATCTCTGTCTTTCTCTCTCTCTCTCTCTCTCTCTCTCTCTCTCTCTCTATCTCTCTCTCTCTCTCAGACTCCCAGTTTCCTATAGATATCTTGTCAGTGAAGAGGGACCATGACTTCTTGGACAGGGACCTGGTGGAACCTCTGTGTCGGTAAGAGAACACACAAACACAACATTCTGTAGACTGCATTACTTAGAACTAACGCCATTCTGTAGACTACATTACTTAGAACTAACACCATTCTATAGACTACATTACTTAGAACTAACACCATTCTGTAGACTACATTACTTAGAACTAACACCATTCTGTAGACTACATTACTATGGCATATTGTGGAGTAGTCACATATCTCTGTGTGACATCATAACTGTATCTCTGTGTGACATCATAACTGTATCTCTGTGTGACATTAGAACTGTATCTCTGTGTGACATGAGAATTGTATCTCTGTGTGACATCATAACTGTATCTCTGTGTGACATCATAACTGTTTCTCTGTGTGACATTAGAACTGTATCTCTGTGTGACATTAGAACTGTATCTCTGTGTGACATTAGAACTGTATCTCTGTGACATCACAACTGTATCTCTGTGTGACATTAGAACTGTATCTCTGTGTGACATCATAACTGAATCTCTGTGTGACATCAAATCAAATCAAATTTATTTGTCACATACACATGGTTAGCAGATGTTAATGCGAGTGTAGCGAAATGCGTGGGCTTCTAGTTCCGACAATGCAGTAATAACCAACAAGTAATCTAACTAACAATTCCTAAACTACTGTCTTATACACAGTGTAAGGGGATAAAGAATATGTACATAAGTATATATGAGTGAGTGATGGTACAGAGCAGCATAGGCAAGATATAGTAGATGGTATCGAGTACAGTATATACATATGAGATGAGTATGTAAACAAAGTGGCATAGTTAAAGTGGCTAGTGATACATGTATTACATAAGGATGCAGTCGATGATATAGAGTACAGTATATACGTATGCATATGAGATGAATAATGTAGGGTAAGTAACATTATATAAGGTAGCATAACTGTATCTCTGTGTGACATCATAACTGTTTCTCTGTGTGACATTAGAACTGTATCTCTGTGTGACATTAGAACTGTATCTCTGTGTGACATTAGAACTGTATCTCTGTGTGACATCATAACTGTATCTCTGTGTGACATCATAACTGTTTCTCTGTGTGACATTAGAACTGTATCTCTGTGTGACATTAGAACTGTATCTCTGTGTGACATTAGAACTGTATCTCTGTGTGACTTTAGAACTGTATCTCTGTGTGACATCATAACTGTATCTCTGTGTGACATCATAACTGTATCTCTGTGTGACATTAAACTGTATCTCTGTGTGACATTAAACTGTATCTCTGTGTGACATTAGAACTGTATCTCTGTGTGACATTAGAACTGTATCTCTGTGTGACATCATAACTGTATCTCTGTGTGACATCATAACTGTATCTCTGTGTGACATTAAACTGTATCTCTGTGTGACATTAGAACTGTATCTCTGTGTGACATCATAACTGTATCTATGTGTGACATTAGAACTATATCTCTGTGTGACATCATAACTGTATCTCTGTGTGACATTAGAACTGTATCTCTGTGTGACATCATAACTGTATCTCTGTGTGACATCATAACTGTATCTCTGTGTGACATTAGAACTGTATCTCTGTGTGACATTAGAACTGTATCTCTGTGTGACATCATAACTGTATCTCTGTGTGACATTAAACTGTATCTCTGTGTGACATTAGAACTGTATCTCTGTGTGACATCATAACTGTATCTCTGTGTGACATTAGAACTCTATCTCTGTGTGACATCATAACTGTATCTCTGTGTGACATCATAACTGTATCTCTGTGTGACATTAGAACTGTATCTCTGTGTGACATTAGAACTGTATCTCTGTGTGACATCATAACTGTAGCTCTGTGTGACATTAGAACTGTATCTCTGTGTGACATCATAACTGTATCTATGTGTGACATTAGAACTATATCTCTGTGTGACATCATAACTGTATCTCTGTGTGACATTAGAACTGTATCTCTGTGTGACATCATAACTGTATCTCTGTGTGACATCATAACTGTATCTCTGTGTGACATTAGAACTGTATCTCTGTGTGACATTAGAACTGTATCTCTGTGTGACATCATAACTGTATCTCTGTGTGACATTAAACTGTATCTCTGTGTGACATTAGAACTGTATCTCTGTGTGACATCATAACTGTATCTCTGTGTGACATTAGAACTCTATCTCTGTGTGACAATAGAACTGTATCTCTGTGTGACATCATAACTGTATCTCTGTGTGACATTAGAACTGTATCTCTGTGTGACATCATAACTGTATCTCTGTGTGACATCATAACTGTATCTCTGTGTGACATTAGAACTGTATCTCTGTGTGACATTAAACTGTATCTCTGTGTGACATGGGGTGGCTTGGTAGCCTAGTGGTTAGAGCGGTGGACTAGCAACCAGAAGGTTGTAAGTTCAAATCTCTGAGCTGACATGGTACACATCTGTTGTTCTGGCAGTTAACCCACTGTTCCTAGGCCATCATTGTAAATAAGAATTTGTTCTTAACTGACTCGGTGACATGAGAAATGTTTCTCTCTGTGACTTAAAAACGGTATCTCTCGGTTGTTTCAGACGTCTTAACACTCTGAACAAGTGTTGCTCCATGAAACTAGACGTCAGCCACCCCAGGAGGAAAGTAAGTCATCTTCCCTGTCTTCTATTATCTCCAAAACGACATGAATGTCTGGTGTTAAAGAGGTAGTGGTTTGAGGAGGCAGGTAGTCTAGTGGTTTGAGGAGGCAGGTAGTCTAGTGGTTAGAGGTGGCAGGTAGTCTAGTGGTTAGAGGAGACAGGTAGTCTAGTGGTTTGAGGAGACAGGTAGTCTAGTGGTTTGAGGAGACAGGTAGTATAGTGGTTTGAGGAGACAGGCCACCTAGTGGTTAGAGGAGACAGGTAGTCTAGTGGTTAGAGGAGACAGGTAACCTAGTGGTTAGAGGAGGCAGGTAGCCTAGTGGTTAGAGGAGACAGGTAATCTAGTGGTTTGAGGAGGCAGGTAACCTAGTGGTTAGAGGAGGCAGGTAGTCTAGTCGTTAGAGGAGGCAGGTAACCTAGTGGTTAGAGGAGGCAGGCAGGTAGTCATGTCGTTAGAGGAGACAGGTAGTCTAGTGGTTAGGGGAGGCAGGTAACCTAGTGGTTAGAGGAGGCAGGTAGTCCAGTCGTTAGAGGAGACAGGTAGTCTAGTGGTTAGGGGAGGCAGGTAACCTAGTGGTTAGAGGAGGCAGGTAGTCTAGTCGTTAGAGGAGACAGGTAGTCTAGTCGTTAGAAGAGACAGGTAGTCTAGTGGTTTGAGGAGACAGGTAGTCTAGTGGTTAGAGGAGGCAGGTAACCTAGTGGTTAGAGGAGACAGGTAGTCTAGTCGTTAGAGGAGACAGGTAGTCTAGTGGTTAGAGGAGACAGGTAGTCTAGTGGTTAGGGGAGGCAGGTAACCTAGTGGTTAGAGGAGGCAGGTAACCTAGTGGTTAGAGGAGGCAGGTAGTCTAGTCGTTAGAGGAGACCGGTAGCCTAGTGGTTAGAGGAGGCAGGTAGCCTAGTGGTTAGAGGAGGCAGGTAACCTAGTGGTTAGAGGGTTGGGCCACTAACTGAAAGGCTGCTAGATCGTATCCCCGAGCTGACAAGGTAAAAATCTGTCGTTCTGCCCCTGAACAAGGATGTTAAACCACTGTTTCTAGGGGGTCATTGTAAATAAGAATTTGTTATTAACTGACTTGCCCAGTTAAACGAAAAATAATGTGTTATGCAGTAGTACAGACCAATATACTATACTCCCTCTCTCTCTATACTCCCTCTCTCTCTATACTCCCTCTCTCTCTATACTCTCTCCCTCTCTATACTCCCTCTCTATACTCCCTCTCTCTATATACTCCCTCCCTCTCTATACTCCCTCTATTTCTATACTCCCTCCCTCTTTATACTCCCTCTCTTTCTATACCCCTTCCCTCTCTATACTCTCGCCCTCTCTATACTCCCTCTCTCTCTATACTCCCTCCCTCTCTATACTCCCTATATTTCTATACTCCCTCCCTCTCTATACTCCCTCTTTTTCTATACTCCCTCCCTCTCTATACTCCCTCTCTCTATAAACTCCCTCCCTCTCTATACTCCATCTCTGTACTCCCTCTCTCTATATACCCTCTCTCTCTCTCTCTCTCTCTATACTCCCTCCCTCTCTATACTCCCTCTCTCTCTATACTCCCTCCCTCTCTATACTCCCTCTCCGTACTCCCTCTCTCTCTATACTCCCTCTCTCTCTATACTCTCTCTCTCTATACTCCCTCCCTCTCTATACTCTCTCTCTCTATACTCCCTCTCTCTCTATACTCCCTCCCTCTATATACTCCCTCTTTCTATATACGCCCTCCCTTTCTATCCTCCCTCTCTATACTCCCTCTCTATACTCCCTCTATATACTCCCTCTCTATACTCCCTCTCTATACTCCCTCTATATACTCCCTCTATATACTTGCTCTCTATACTCCCTCTCTATACTCCCTCTCTCTCTATACTCCCTCTCTATACTCCCTCTATATACTCCCTCTATATACTCCCTCTATATACTCGCTCTCTGTACTCCCTCTCTATGCTCCCTCTCTCTCTATACTCACTCTCTATACTCCCTCTCTCTCTATACTCCCTCTCTATACTCCCTCTATATACTCCCTCTATATACTTGCTCTCTATACTCCCTCTCTATACTCCCTCTCTCTCTATACTCCCTCTCTATACTCCCTCTCTATACTCCCTCTATATACTCCCTCTATATACTCCCTCTATATACTTGCTCTCTATACTCCCTCTCTATACTCCCTCTCTCTCTATACTCCCTCTCTATACTCCCTCTATATACTCCCTCTATATACTCCCTCTATATACTCGCTCTCTATACTCCCTCTCTATACTCCCTCTATATACTCCCTCTCTATACTCCCTCTCTATACTCCCTCTATATACTCCCTCTATATACTTGCTCTCTATACTCCCTCTATATACACCCTCTCTATACTCCCTCTCTATACTCCCTCTATATACTCCCTCTCTATACTCCCTCTCTCTCTATACTCCCTCTCTATACTCCCTCTCTATACTCCCTCTATATACTCCCTCTCTATACTCCCTCTCTATACTCCCTCTCTATTCTCCCTCTATATACTCCCTCTCTATACTCCCTCTCTATACCCCTCTATATACTCCCTCTATATACTCCCTCTCTCTATACTCCCTCTCTATACTCCCTCTCTATACTCCCTCTCTATACTCCCTCTATATACTCCCTCTATATACTTGCTCTCTATACTCCCTCTCTCTCTATACTCCCTCTCTCTCTATACTCCCTCTATATACTCCCTCTATACTCCCTCTCTATACTCCATCTATATACTCCCTCTATATACTCCCTCTATATACTCCCTCTATATACACCCTCTCTATACTCCCTCTCTATACTCCCTCTATATACTCCCTCTATATACTCCCTCTATATACTCCCTCTCTATACTCCCTCTCTCTATATACTCCCTCTCTCTCTATACTCCCTCTCTATACTCCCTCTCTATACTCCCTCTCTATACTCCCTCTATATACTCCCTCTATATACTCCCTCTATATACTCCCTCTCTATACTCCCTCTCTCTATATACTCCCTCTCTCTCTATACTCCCTCTCTATACTCCCTCTCTATACTCCCTCTCTATACTCCCTCTATATACTCCCTCTCTATACTCCCTCTCTATACTCCCTCTCTATACCCCTCTATATACTCCCTCTATATACTCCCTCTCTATACTACCTCTATATACTCCCTCTCTATACTCCCTCTCTCACTATACTCCCTCTATATACTCCCTCTATATACTCCCTCTCTATACTCCCTCTCTATACTTCCTCTCTCTCTATACTCCCTCTATATACTCCCTCTATACTCCCTCTCTCTATATACTCCCGCTCTATACTCCCTCTCTCTCTATACTCCATCTCTATACTCCCTCTCTATACTCCCTCTCTATACTTCCTCTCTCTCTATACTCCCTCTCTATACTTCCTCTCTCTCTATACTCCCTCTATATACTCCCTCTATATACTCCCTCTCTATACTCCCTCTATATACTCCCTCTATATACACCCTCTCTATACTCCCTCTATATACTCCCTCTCTATACTTCCTCTCTCTATACTCACTCTATATACTCCCTCTACATACTCCCTCTATATGCTCCCTCTATATACTCCCTCTCTATACTCCCTCTATATACTCCCTCTCTATACTCCCTCTCTATACTCCCTCTATATACTCCCTCTATATACTCCCTCTCTATACTCCCTCTCTATACTCCCTCTATATACTCCCTCTATATACTCCCTCTCTATACTCCATCTATATACTCCCTCTATATACTCCCTCTATATACTCCCTCTATATACTCCCTCTCTATACTCCCTCTCTATACTCCCTCTATACTCCCTCTCTATACTCCCCTCTATATACTCCTCTCTATACTCCCTCTATATACTCCCTCTATATACTTCCTCTCTATACTCCCTCTATATACTCCTCTCTATACTCCCTCTATATACTCCCTCTATATACTTCCTCTCTATACTCCCTCTATATACTTCCTCTCTATACTCCCTCTATATACTCCCTCTCTATACTCCCTCTATATACTCCCTCTCTATACTCCCTCTCTATACTCCCTCTATACTCCCTCTCTATACTCCCTCTATATACTCCCTCTCTATACTCCCTCTATATACTCCCTCTATATACTTCCTCTCTATACTCCCTCTATATACTCCCTCTATATACTCCCTCTATATACTCCCTCTCTATACTCCCTCTATATACTCCCTACATATACTCCCTCTATATACTCCCTCTATATACTCCCTCTCTATACTCCCTCTATACTCCCTCTCTATACTCTCTCTCCAGACTGATGATTCAGACGACGATGACCCACTAGCCATCAGTAAGAGATGGACCTTTGAATGGAACAGCCGGCGCTGGTCCCGCCTCCAGGACATGCACTTCCTGCTGGGCTCGCCCAATGAGTGCAGTCCTGAGGGGTGCCAGGGGGAGGGGCGACTGAGGAGCACGGTGAGCAGTGAGAGCGTTCTGACGGACCTGAGCGAACCAGAGATCACGGATATATCTTCTCTGCACAGTCAAGACTCTCTGGGAGCCATGCTTCCTGACTCTGTCTCTATGGTCTCACTGGCAGGACCCTATCAGGTTAGTCTGTCTTCAGGTCTGCTTCCCAAATGGCACATTATTCTCTTTGTATTTGTAGTATATAAATTATCTTCGGGATCGGTGTCCCTTCCACGGGACAGTTGAGCTAACGTAGGCTAATGCAATTAGCATGAGGTTGTAAGTAACAAGAACATTTCCCAGGACATAGACATGTCTGATATGAGCAGAAAGCTTAAATTCTTGTTAATCTAACTGCACTGTCCAATTTCCAGTAGCTATTACAGTGAAATAATACCATGCTATTGTTTGAGGAGAGTGCACAGTTTTTAACATGAACAGTTATTAATAAACACATTAGGGATGCATGGTTTGTCTAAAGCGAAGTCTAAAACTTTGCACATACACTGCTGCCATCTAGTGGCCAACATCCAAATTACACCTGAGCTGGAATAATACATCATGGCCTTTCTCTTGCATTTCAAATATATTACTACAAAAAAATAGAAAAGAAAGGTTTTTTTTTCTTTCTTTGTATTATCTTTTACCAGATCTAATGTGTTATATTCTCCTACATTCATTTCACATTTCCACAAACTTCAAAGTGTTTCCTTTCAAATGGTACCAAACAATATGCATATCCTTGCTTTAGGGCCCGAGTTACAGGCAGTTCGATTGGGATTTGTCATTTTAGGAGAACATTGAAAAAAGGGCCGGATCCTTAAGAGGCAAGACGCAGCCATTTTGTTTTTGCGTCAAGATTAATAACAGAATGAATTGACATATGCATTCCCATAATGCACTTTGACCTGACCCTGGTACGGCAACGAGCCGCTCTTCCTCCCGGAGAAGTCTAGCCCGGTCCAAGACCTCCTCCGTCACGTTGGACAGCTCCCGTCTGGTTTTCAACCTTCCCATGTCACCCTGCTCCTCCGTACACTCAGCTGGCTTCCTGTCGAAGCTGCCGTCCACTACAAGACCGTGGTGTTTACCTCACAGAGCAACAAGAGGAACCGTCTCTACCTACCTTCAGGCTATGCTCAGACGCTACATCCTAACCCAAACTCTCTGCTGCCTCTGGTCTCTTGGCTGTGATAGGTGGTTGTCTCAACGAGCTATCTCAAGAAGAATGCACTACAATAAGGGACTCTGGATGAGAGAGAGTCTGCTAAATGACTAACATGTCAATGTAAACGAATGGTCATTGTTAATAAAGTTATTTAGGTCAAAACAATACATCATCCACCTTTTTTAAGTCTGAGATACAGCACTGAATGATTCCCAGTAACGCTCGTACTGTAAGCAACTCAAAGAGTTACGTATCTTTTAAACGAGTAAAACATTTCAATATGTCATATCACAAAATGAACACTGACATCATGTGTTTAATTTGCACTACTGTCTTTTTCACATTACAACAGTTCTGTCTCTTCAAGTGTCTACATTTTTATTGTGCTGTACACAAGTTCAGTGAAAAGTATTTATTTTCCCAACAATGCAGTAATCGGTATACTGTATAATACTATAAAGTAAATGAAAGTAAAGTAGAACTTAAAACCACTGAATATAAACGTCTTTAAGGGCTGTAATGGTCTGAAGACCCTGTGAGAGGGAATGGCACAAGCCAGACTGTTTCATGTCTGAGCTTCAATGTTCTTCTCTCACCTGTTACAGTGTCATTGTGCCCCAGTGTTTTGTCCCACGTTCACCCCTGATCGTCACTCGTGTCAGCTGTGTCAGTGCGATACTGGACCTGTCTGTTGTGTGACAATCCAAAGCTTTCTTCATGGCATTTTTTATGTCTGAACATACCTCTCTACCAGCCATCTGAACATACCTCTCTACCAGCCATCTAACATACCTCTCTACCAGCCATCTGAACTGACCTCTCTACCAGCCATCTAACATACCTCTCTACCAGCCTGAACATACCTCTCTACCAGCCATCTGAACATACCTCTCTACCAGCCAGTCTGAACTGACCTCTCTACCAGCCATCTGAACTGACCTCTCTACCAGCTATCTGAACATACCTCTCTACCAGCCATCTAACATACCTCTCTACCAGCCAGTCTGAACTGACCTCTCTACCAGCCATCTAACATACCTCTCTACCAGCCAGTCTGAACTGACCTCTCTACCAGCCATCTGAACATACCTCTCTACCAGCCATCTGAACATACCTCTCTACCAGCCAGTCTGAACTGACCTCTCTACCAGCCATCTGAACTGACCTCTCTACCAGCCATCTAACATACCTCTCTACCAGCCATCTGAACTGACCTCTCTACCAGCCATCTAACATACCTCTCTACCAGCTATCTGAACTGACCTCTCTAACAGCCATCTAACATACCTCTCTACCAGCCATCTAACATACCTCTCTACCAGCTATCTGAACATACCTCTCTACCAGCCAGTTTGAATCTGGGTGTCCAGGCGCGGTGGTGGAGTGCAGAATTCTGCTCTGGCTCACAAATGTCTGGAATTGATTTTAACATTGTCCAATACGATTTGCTCAGACGAACTGCATGATGAGAACAACCTTCTCAGTCTGGTACCATGTATTGTCTATGTTTATTTAACCTTCCTTCAATCTTTATTTAACCTTTATTTAACCTTTATTCAACCTCTTTTTAACCTTTATTCAACCTTTATGTAACCTTTATTTAACTAGGAAAGTTGGTTAAGAACAAATCTTATTTACAATGACGGCCTACATCGGCCAAACCCAGACGATGCTGAACCAATTGTGCACCGCCCTATCGGACTCCCGATCTAGGCCGGTTGTGATACAGCCTGGAATGGAACCGTGGTCTGTAGTGACGCCTCTAACACTGAGATGCCTTGCCTTAAACCGCTGTGATACAGCCTGGAATGGAACCGGGTCTGTAGTGACTCCTCTAACACTGAGATGCAGTGCCTTAGACCGCTGTGATACAGTCTGGAATCGAACCAGGGTGTTCTTTAGTGACGCCTCTAACACTGAGATGCCTTGCCTTAGACCGCTGTGATACAGCCTGGAATGGAACCGGGGTCTGTAGTGACTCCTCTGACACTGAGATGCAGTGCCTTAGACCGCTGTGATACAGCCTGGAATGGAACTGGGGTCTGTAGTGACTCCTCTGACACTGAGATGCAGTGCCTTAGACCGCTGTGATACAGTCTGGAATCAAACCAGGGTGTTCTTTAGTGACGCCTCTAACACTGAGATGCAGTTCCTTAGACCGCTGTGATACAGCCTGGAATGGAACCGGGGTCTGTAGTGACTCCTCTGACACTGAGATGCAGTGCCTTAGACCGCTGTGATACAGTCTGGAATCAAACCAGGGTGTTCTTTAGTGACGCCTCTAACACTGAGATGCAGTTCCTTAGACCGCTGTGATACAGCCTGGAATGGAACCGGGGTCTGTAGTGACTCCTCTGACACTGAGATGCAGTGCCTTAGACCGCTGTGATACAGCCTGGAATGGAACCGGGGTCTGTAGTGACTCCTCTGACACTGAGATGCAGTGCCTTAGACCACTGTGATACAGCCTGGAATGGAACCGGGGTCTGTAGTGACTCTGACACTGAGATGCAGTTCCTTAGACCACTGCACCACTCAGGAGCCCCTGAGAAGTGAGTTGTGACGTTCTGAATACTTCTAACTATTTAGAGTGTGAGTCAACCACTATCATACACATGTTGTTTTGAAATGGGCCTACAAAGTCTGTGTAAACCTTTCCAACACTCACCAGGGAACTCCCAGGATGCAACAGGACCTGTCATTGTGTTTTCTGATCCACTCCATTATGATCGTCTCCACTTCTCTGTAAAGGGTTTGGGACACTATTTGCCAGTGCTTCCATTTCCACAATACCCTGATGTCCCGTGAGAATTTATTTTAGCGCTGCCCTTCACAGTTTTGTTGGAAATATTACTCTAGGTGTCCCGGTAGACACAACCTTGTTCCACTGACAGCTCTCCTCTGTGTGTAGAATGATTTCAAGTTTTCTTCAAGGCCAACCCTCCATGATGTATTTGAAGACGTTTGAGAGCTCGCTGTCTGTGTGTGTTGCTCTGGCTACTTGTTTAGCGTTCAGTGGTGCTTCCTGGAAGTTCTCTGTTCGGCTTCCTGGAAGTTCTCTATTCTGCTTCCTGGAAGTTCTCTGTTCTGCTTCCTGGAAGTGCTCTGTTAGCTTCCTGGAAGTGCTCTGTTAGCTTCCTGGAAGTGATCTGTTAGCTTCCTGGAAGTGCTCTGTTAGCTTCCTGGAAGTTCTCTGTTCTGCTTCCTGGAAGTGCTCTGTTAGCTTCCTGGAAGTGCTCTGTTAGCTTCCTGGAAGTGCTCTGTTAGCTTCCTGGAAGTGCTCTGTTAGCTTCCTGGAAGTGCTCTGTTCGGCTTCCTGGAAGTGCTCTGTTCGGCTTCCTGGAAGTGATCTGTCAGCAGTGTGTGGATGTGAGCCGACACTGTCTCAGCTCTGGCATCACTGATCTCAGGTCAGGGAAAGAGGGAGAAACGTTGCTGTGGAGTTCTGATTTGCGATCAGCAAATCTACACACAAGGCACACACCAGTCTATATAAGGTGCCACAGTTGACAGTGGATGTCAGAGCAAAAACCAAGCCATGAGATCAAAGGAATTGTCTCAGGAGCTCCGAGACAGGATTGTGACGAGGCACAGCTCTGGGGAAGGGTACCAAAATATTTCTGCAGCATTGAAGATCCCCAAGAACACAGTGGCCTCCATCATTCTTAAATGGAAGAAGTTTTGGAACCACCAAGACTCTTCCGAGAGCTGGCCGCCCGGCCAAACTCCATATTTGGTCAAGGAGGTGACACAGAACCTGATGGTCACTCTGACAGAGCTCCACAGTTCCTTTGTGGAGGTGGGAGAACCTTCCAGAAGGATAACCATCAGTGCAGCACTCCAGCAATCAGGCCTATATGGTAGAGTGGCAAGACAGAATCCACTCCTCAGTAAAATGCACGACAGCCCACTTGGAGTTTGTTAAAAAGCGCCTAATGGACTCTGACCATGAGAAACAAGATTCACTGGTCTGATACAATCAAGATTGAACTCTTTGGGCTGAATGCCAGGGGTCACGTCTGGAGGAAACCTGGCACCATCCCTACAGTGAAGCATGGTGGTGGCAGCATCATGTCTGGAGGAAACCTGGCACCATCCCTACGGTGAAGCATGGTGGGGCCGCATCATGCTGTGGGGATGTTTTAAAGCAGCAGGGACTGGGAGACTCTGAATGTCCTTGAGTTGCCCAGCCAGAGCCCGGACTTGAACCCGATCAAACATCTCTGGAGAGACCTGAAAATAGCTGAGCAGCAATACTCCCCATCCAACCTGACAGAGATTGAGAGGATCTGCAGAGAATAAGGTGAGAACCTTCCCGAATACAGGTGTGCCAAGCTTGTA
>NC_088219.1:8543189-8545689 GCF_036934945.1 Oncorhynchus masou masou
GTGGTTAGAGTGTAGAGGCGGCAGGTAGCTTAGTGGTTAGAGTGTAGAGGCGGCAGGTGTTTGGTTAGAGTGTAGAGGCGGCAGGTAGCCTAGTGGTTAGAGTGTAGAGGAGACAGGTAGCCTAGTGGTTAGAGTGTAGGGCCGGCAGGTAGCCTAGTGGTTAGAGTGTAGAGGCGGCAGGTAGCTTAGTGGTTAGAGTGTAGAGGCGGCAGGTGTTTGGTTAGAGTGTAGAGGCGGCAGGTAGCCTAGTGGTTAGAGTGTAGAGGAGACAGGTAGCCTAGTGGTTAGAGTGTAGGGCGGCAGGTAGCCTAGTGGTTAGAGTGTTGAGGCGGCAGGTAGCCTAGTGGTTAGAGTGTAGAGGCGGCAGGTAGCCTAGTGGTTGGACTGTAGAGGTGGCAGGTAGCCTAGTGATTAGAGTGTAGAGGCGGCAGGGTAGCCTATTGGTTAGAGTGTAGAGGCGGCAGGTGTGTGGTTAGAGTGTAGAGGCGGCAGGTAGCCTAGTGGTTAGAGTGTAGAGGTGGCAGGTAGCCTAGTGGTTAGAGTGTAGAGGCGACAGGATAGCCTAGTGGTTAGAGTGTAGAGGTGGCAGGTAGCTTAGTGGTTAGAGTGTAGAGGCGGCAGGTGTTTGGTTAGAGTGTAGAGGCGGCAGGTAGCCTAGTGGTTAGAGTGTAGAGGCGACAGGGTAGCCTAGTGGTTAGAGTGTAGAGGTGGCAGGTAGCCTAGTGGTTAGAGTGTAGAGGCGGCAGGGTAGCCTAGTGGTTAGAGTGTAGAGGCGGCAGGTAGCCTAGTGGTTAGAGTGTAGAGGTGGCAGGTAGCCTAGTGGTTAGAGTGAAGAGGCGGCAGGGTAGCCTAGTGGTTAGAGTGAAGAGGCAGCAGGGTAGCCTAGTGGTTAGAGTGTAGGGTGGCAGGTAGCTTAGTGGTTAGAATGTAGAGGAGGCAGGTAGCCTAGTGGTTAGAGTGTAGAGGTGGCTGGTAGCCTAGTGGTTAGAGTGTAGAGGTGCCAGGTAGCCTAGTGGTTAGAGTGTAGAGGTGCCAGGTAGCCTAGTGTTTAGAGTGTAGAGGTGCCAGGTAGCCTAGTGGTTAGAGTGTAGAGGTGGCAGGTAGCCTAGTGGTTACAGTGTAGAGGTGCCAGGTAGCCTAGTGGTTAGAGTGTAGAGGTGGCAGGTAGCCTAGTGGTTAGAGTGTAGAGGTGCCAGGTAGCCTAGTGGTTAGAGTGTAGAGGTGGCAGGTAGCCTAGTGGTTAGAGTGTAGAGGTGGCAGGTAGCCTAGTGGTTAGAGTGTAGAGGTGGCAGGTAGCCTAGTGGTTAGAGTGTAGAGGTGGCAGGGTAGCCTAGTGGTTAGAGTGTAGAGGTGCCAGGTAGCCTAGTGGTTAGAGTGTAGTGGTGGCAGGTAGCCTAGTGATTAGAGTGTAGAGGTGGCAGGTAGCCTAGTGGTTAGAGTGTAGAGGTGGCAGGTAGTCTAGTGGTTAGAGTGTAGAGGTGCCAGGTAGCCTAGTGGTTAGAGTGTAGAGGTGCCAGGTAGCCTAGTGGTTAGAGTGTAGAGGCGGCAGGTAGCCTAGTGGTTAGAGTGTAGAGGTGCCAGGTAGCCTAGTGGTTAGAGTGTAGAGGTGCCAGGTAGCCTAGTGGTTAGAGTGTAGAGGTGGCAGGTAGCCTAGTGGTTAGAGTGTAGAGGTGCCAGGTAGCCTAGTGGTTGGAGTGTAGGGGTGGCAGGTAGCCTAGTGGTTAGAGTGTAGAGGTGGCAGGTAGCCTAGTGGTTAGAGTGTAGAGGTGCCAGGTAGCCTAGTGGTTAGAGTGTAGAGGTGGCAGGTAGCCTAGTGGTTAGAGTGTAGAGGTGCCAGGTAGCCTAGTGGTTGGAGTGTAGGGGTGGCAGGTAGCCTAGTGGTTAGAGTGTAGAGGTGCCAGGTAGCCTAGTGGTTAGAGTGTAGAGGCGGCAGGTAGCCTAGTGGTTAGAGTGTAGAGGTGCCAGGTAGCCTAGTGGTTAGAGTGTAGAGGTGCCAGGTAGCCTAGTGGTTAGAGTGTAGAGGTGGCAGGTAGCCTAGTGGTTAGAGTGTAGAGGTGCCAGGTAGCCTAGTGGTTGGAGTGTAGGGGTGGCAGGTAGCCTAGTGGTTAGAGTGTAGAGGTGGCAGGTAGCCTAGTGGTTAGAGTGTAGAGGTGCCAGGTAGCCTAGTGGTTAGAGTGTAGAGGTGGCAGGTAGCCTAGTGGTTAGAGTGTAGAGGTGCCAGGTAGCCTAGTGGTTAGAGTGTAGAGGTGCCAGGTAGCCTAGTGGTTAGAGTGTAGAGGTGGCAGGTAGCCTAGTGGTTAGAGTGTAGAGGTGCCAGGTAGCCTAGTGGTTGGAGTGTAGGGGTGGCAGGTAGCCTAGTGGTTAGAGTGTAGAGGTGGCAGGTAGCCTAGTGGTTAGAGTGTAGAGGTGCCAGGTAGCCTAGTGGTTAGAGTGTAGAGGTGGCAGGTAGCCTAGTGGTTAGAGTGTAGAGGTGGCAGGTAGCCTAGTGGTTAGAGTGTAG
>NC_088219.1:8550689-8553189 GCF_036934945.1 Oncorhynchus masou masou
CATCACACACTCATACCATCACACACTCATACCACAACACACTCATACCATCACACACTCATACCATCACACACTCATACCATCACACACTCATACCATCACACACTCATACCATACACACACTCATACCATACACACACTCATACCATCACACACTCATACCATCACACACTCATACCATCACACATTCATACCATCACACACTCATACCATACACACACTCATACCATCACACACTCATACCATACACACACTCATACCATCACACACTCATACCGTCACACAATCATACCATCACACACTCATACCATCACACACTCATACCATCACACATTCATACTATCACACACTCATACCATCACACACTCATACCATCACACACTCATACCATCACACATTCATACCATACACACACTCATACCATCCCACACTTATACCATCACACACTTATACCATCACACACTCATACCACACACACTCTTACCATCAAACACTCATACCATCACACATTCATACCATCACACACTCATACATCACACACTCATAATCACACACTCATACCATCACACACTCATACCATACACACACTCATACCATCACACACTCATACCATACACACACTCATACCATAACACACTCATACCA
This sequence comes from Oncorhynchus masou masou, assembly GCF_036934945.1. NCBI lineage: Eukaryota > Metazoa > Chordata > Actinopteri > Salmoniformes > Salmonidae > Oncorhynchus > Oncorhynchus masou. The sequence continues at coordinate 8,551,335 of NC_088219.1, forward strand.
TCACACACTCATACCATCACACACTCATACCATACACACACTCATACCATACACACACTCATACCATCACACACTCATACCATCACACACTCATACCATCACACATTCATACCATCACACACTCATACCATACACACACTCATACCATCACACACTCATACCATACACGCACTCATACCATCACACACTCATACCATCACACAGTCATACCATACACACACTCATACCATCACACACTCATACCATACACACACTCATACCATCACACATTCATACCATACACACACTCATACCATCACACAATCATACCATCACACACTCATACCATACACACACTCATACCATCACACACTCATACCATACACACATTCATACCATCACACACTCATACCATCACACACTCATACCATACACACAATCATACCATCACACACTCGTACCATCACACACTCGTACCATCACAAACTCATCACTACACACACTCCTACCATCACACAATCATACCATACACACACTCATACCATCACACACTCATACCATACACACATTCATACCATCACACACTCATATCATCACACGCTCATACCATCACACACTCATACCATCACACACTCATACCACACACACACTCATACCATCACACACTCATACCATACGCACACTCATACCATACACACACTCATACCATCACACGCTCATACCATACACGCACTCGTACCATACACACACTCATACCATCACACACTCATACCATCGCACTCTCATACCATCACACACTCATACACTACACACACTCATACCATCACACCTTCATACCATACACGCACTCGTATCATCACACACTTATACCATCACTCACTCATACCATACACACACTCTTACCATCACACACTCATACCATACACACACTCATACCATACACACACTCATACCATCACACACTCATACCATCACACATTCATACCATCACACACTCATACCATACACTCACTACTACCATCACACACTAATACCATATACACACTCATACCATCACACACTCATACCATCACACACTCATACCATACACACGCTCATACCATCACACACTCATACCATCACACACTCATACCATACACACACTCATACCATCACACTCATACCATACACACACTCATACCATCACACACTCATACCATACACACACTCATACCATACACACACTCATACCATACACACACTCATACCATACACACACTCATACCATCACACACTCATACCATACACACACTCATACCATCACACACTCATACCATCACACACTCATACCATACACACACTCATAACATACACACACTCTTACCATCACACACTCATACCATCACACTCATACCATACACACACTCATACCATCACACACTCATACCATACACACACTCATACCATACACACACTCATACCATCACACACTCATACCATCACACACTCATATCATCACACACCGCAGACATATTAGAATGAAGGACTAAGGCCCAAGGGGGTGTGGTATATAGCCAATATACCACTGCTAAGAGCTGTTCTTTGTCAAGACACAACGCTGAGTGTCTGGATGCAGCCCTTAGCCGTGGTATATTGGCCATATACCACAAACCCTCAAGGTGCCTTATTGTTATTATAAACTGGCTACCAACGTAATTAGAGCAGTAAAAACTAATTTTGTTATACCTGTGGTATATGGTCTGATATATCACGGCTGTCAGCCAATCAGCATTCAGGGTTCGAACCACCCAGTTTATAATATTTTATGCACCTCCACCCACAAACACATTCTTCCTAACGCCTCTGTGTGTGTGTGTGTGTGTGTGTGTGTGTGTGT
>NC_088219.1:8555466-8590466 GCF_036934945.1 Oncorhynchus masou masou
ACACTCTAACCGCTAGGCTACCTGCCGCCTCTACACTCTAACCGCTAGGCTACCTGCCACCCCGTTTAGTAATAGTAGTGACTTCACCTGTCCAGTTCATAGTGCTGTAATTTTGTCTTGTATGTTGTTTAAATCAATATAAAAATACATTATCATAGAACTGCATTGTGGAGCAGAGAGCCCTGAACACAACCAATCATTTTAGGTGTGTCCTGAACACAACCAATCATTTTAGGTGTGTCCTGAACACAACCAACCCTCTCACGTGTGTCCTGAACACAACCAACCCTCTCACGTGTCCTGAACACAACCAACCCTCTCACGTGTGTCCTGAACACAACCAACCCTCTCACGTGCCCTGAACACAACCAACCCTCTCACGTGTCCTGAACACAACCAACCCTCTCACGTGTCCTGAACACAACAAAACCTCTCAGCTGCGTTGCAAGAAGGACTAACAGCTGCTGCGTCTGGTGTGTAACAACAGCAGAGACCACGAGGACACCATGTTTCAACCTCTGGTCGAAGCCAGGGAGGACCTTCAGAAGGACGGGGCCTCGACTCTGACGGGGCTGAGAGGAGACATCTCCAAGGTGGAGAACCTCAGTGAGAGACAGTAAAAAGAAGCCTCCACCCTGGAGAAAGAAAAGAGGAAGGATCAGATCAGCTCCTGGTACATATGAGGCTAGATGAGATCAGCTCCTGGTACATATGAGGCTAGATGAGATCAGCTCCTGGTACATATGAGGCTAGATGAGATCAGCTACTGGTACATATGAGGCTAGATGAGATCAGCTCCTGATACATGTGAGGCTCGATGAGATCAGCTCCTGGTACATATGAGGCTAGATGAGATCAGCTCCTGGTACATATGAGGCTAGATGAGATCAGCTCCTGGTACATGTGAGGCTCGATGAGATCAGCTCCTGGTACATGTGAGGCTCGATGAGATCAGCTCCTGGTACATGTGAGGCTAGATGAGATCAGCTCCTGGTACATATGAGGTTAGATGAGATCAGCTCCTGGTACATATGGGGTTAGATGAGATCAGCTCCTGGTACATATGGGGTTAGATGAGATCAGCTCCTGGTACATATGAGGTTAGATGAGATCAGCTCCTGGTACATGTGAGGTTAGATGAGATCAGCTCCTGGTACATATGAGGTTAGATGAGATCAGCTCCTGGTACATATGAGGCTAGATGAGATCAGCTCCTGGTACATATGAAGCTAGATGAGATGAAATAAGAATTTGTTCGTAACTGACTTGCCTAGTTAAATAAAGGTAAATAAAGATCAACTCCTGGTACATATGAAGCTAGATGAGATCAGTTCCTGGTACATATGAGGCTAGATGAGATCAGTTCCTGGTACATACACGTGAGAGGGTTGGTTGTGTTCAGGACACACGTGAGAGGGTTGGTTGTGTTCAGGACACACGTGAGAGGGTTGGTTGTGTTCAGGACACACGTGAGAGGGTTGGTTGTGTTCAGGACACACGTGAGAGGGTTGGTTGTGTTCAGGACACACGTGAGAGGGTTGGTTGTGTTCAGGACACACGTGAGAGGGTTGGTTGTGTTCAGGACACACGTGAGAGGGTTGGTTGTGTTCAGGACACACGTGAGAGGGTTGGTTGTGTTCAGAGCACAAGTCATGTTTTGCAGAGGGGTCAAATACTTATTTCCCTCATTAAAATACAAATCAATTTATAACATTTTTGACATGCGTTTTTCTCAATTTTTTTGTTGATATTCTATCTCTCACTGTTCAAATAAACCTACCATTAAAATTACAGACTGATCATTTCTTTGTCAGTGGGCAAACGTACAAAATCAGCAGGGGATCAAATACTTTTTTTCCCTCACTGTATGAGGCTAGATAAGATATAGACCAAACACACTTGTAAGACCAGCACATTTCAGTGTGTTCCTCAGTTAAATCAGTGCTAGTAAGAAAAGACAAGTGGTGGAGAACAAACAAAATAAAACTGTACATTTCTTTGTGTTCTACACATGGAAGCACACTGTTTAAGCCTGTCCCTAACCTCCCTGAAAATATACCTAACCTTGACCATCGCCTTACCCTAGCTTCTAAACCTTAACCCTTCATTTAGACCACTGACTTAACCATTAGTTTACAATTCCTTTTTAAGTATCCTCTCATTCCAGGGTTGAAGAGTTCCGTGAGCAACTGAGGCAGAGGGAGGAGAAGATGAAGTAGGAGAAACAAGGTCTAGAGTCCATGGAGAACCTGAGATGAAGAAGAGGGAGGAGAAAGGAGGTCTAGAGGGGCATGGAGAACCTGAGATGAAAGGATTTCTAGAGGGCATGGAGAACCTGAGATGAAGAAGAGGGAGGAGAAAGGAGGTCTAGAGGGGCAGGAGAACCTGAGATGAAGAAGAGGGAGGAGAAAGGAGGTCTAGAGGGGCATGGAGAACCTGAGATGAAGAAGAGGGAGGAGAAAGGAGGTCTAGAGGGGCACGGAGAACCTGAGATGAAGAAGAGGGAGGAGAAAGGAGGTCTAGAGGGCATGGAGAACCTGAGATGAAGAAGAGGGAGGAGAAAGGAGGTCTAGAGGGGCATGGAGAACCTGAGATGAAGAAAGGGAGGAGAAAGGAGGTCTGAGGGCATGGAGAACCTGAGATGAAGAAGAGGGAGGAGAAAGGAGGTCTAGAGGGGCATGGAGAACCTGAGATGAAGAAGAGGTAGGAGAAAGGAGGTCTAGAGGGGCATGGAGAACCTGAGATGAAGAAGAGGGAGGAGAAAGGAGGTCTAGAGGGGCACGGAGAACCTGAGATGAAGAAGAGGGAGGAGAAAGGAGGTCTAGAGGGGCACGGAGAACCTGAGATGAAGAAGAGGGAGTGAGAACTGAGGTCTAGAGGGGCAGGAGAACCTGAGATGAAGAAGAGGAGAAACAGGAGGTCTAGAGGGGCATGGAGAACCTGAGATGAAGAAGAGGGAGGAGAAAGGAGGTCTAGGGGGCATGGAGAACCTGAGATGAAGAAGAGGTAGGAGAAAGGAGGTCTAGAGGGGCATGGAGAACCTGAGATGAAGAAGAGGGAGGAGAAAGGAGGTCTAGAGGGCATGGAGAACCTGAGATGAAGAAGAGGGAGGAGAAAGGAGGTCTAGAGGGGCATGGAGAACCTGAGATGAAGAAGAGGGAGGAGAAAGGAGGTCTAGAGGGGCATGGAGAACCTGAGATGAAGAAGAGGGAGGAGAAAGGAGGTCTAGAGGGGCATGGAGAACCTGAGATGAAGAAGAGGGAGGAGAAAGGAGGTCTAGAGGGCATGGAGAACCTGAGATGAAGAAGAGGGAGGAGAAAGGAGGTCTAGAGGGCATGGAGAACCTGAGATGAAGAAGAAAGGAGGTCTAGAGGGGGCAGGAGAAAGATGAAGAAGAGGGAGGAGAAAGGAGGTCTAGAGGGCATGGAGAACCTGAGATGAAGAAGAGGAGAAAGGAGAAAGGAGATGAGATGAAGAAGAGGGAGAGAAAGGGTCATGGAGAACCTGAGATGAAGAAGAGGGAGGAGAAAGGAGGTCTAGAGGGCACGGAGAACCTGAGATGAAGAAGAGGGAGGAGAAAGGAGGTCTAGAGGGGCATGGAGAACCTGAGATGAAGAAGAGGGAGGAGAAAGGAGGTCTAGATGAAGAGGGAGAGAAAGGAGGTCTAGAGGGGCACGGAGAACCTGAGATGAAGAAGAGGGAGGAGAAAGGAGGTCTAGAGGGCACGGAGAACCTGAGATGAAGAAGAGGGAGGAGAAAGGAGGTCTAGAGGGGCATGGAGAACCTGAGATGAAGAAGAGGGAGGAGAAAGGAGGTCTAGAGGGGCATGGAGAACCTGAGATGAAGAAGAGGGAGGAGAAAGGAGGTCTAGAGGGCACGGAGAACCTGAGATGAAGAAGAGGGAGGAGAAAGGAGGTCTAGAGGGGCATGGAGAACCTGAGATGAAGAAAGGGAGGAGAAAGGAGGTCTAGAGGGCATGGAGAACCTGAGATGAAGAAGAGGAGGAGAAAGGAGGTCTAGAGGGCATGGAGAACCTGAGATGAAGAAGAGGGAGGAGAAAGGAGGTCTAGAGGGGCATGGAGAACCTGAGATGAAGAAGGCTTCCATAATCATTTCCAGGGTTGAGGTCAATTACACTGCAATTTATAAAGCAAACCAAACTTCAATTCAAATTCAACATTTTCCCAATTTAAAAAACATTTAGAGTATTTGAATTCCTGAATTTGTGTACTTCCTGAATTGACCCCAGTCCTGCTTTCATTTGGACTCATATCAAATCAATCCACCTGGGGAACTGTGCTGCAGTACGCTGTGGACATCAGACTCCATTACGAGAAGTGTGGATGGAAAACCACCCAGAGGGGACGACCTGCCCTCTCCCTCCAGGAGTTTCCCTCACCTGAAGCTGCAGAAGAGTGGGCTGCTGTTCAGGAAACCTGGGTGGTCTTGAGGCCCACACCCGCCAGGCACACGGCATAATCACCCTCCCTACACTCTGTGAACCTCCTCTCTTTGGGAATGTGTTCGATGGTGTCCATCTGTTTTTCATGGCGGTGGATGAGACAAAACACAACATATGACAATAAAAACACTTAATTGTACTTTTCACTAACTAGGAGGCCAGTTCCCATAGCAACTGATCCCACATGTTAAGCCTGCACCCTATACCCTACATACTGCTTTACTTTGTAAACTGTCTCCAGAGGATTGAGGAAGCTGCAGTGTGTAGTAGGAGTGACAAACACAACGTGAGTGAATACATTACATAAAGAAACCACAGCAAGTCTGGTTGTATGGACAACTTTATCGATACGACAGAGACAAACAGGAGCTGACTGGGTGGATGTGACACGATCCGCATCTCCAATGGCACAGGTCTCTTTATCTAGTGCACAACATTTGACCAGGGACCTTTGAGTTGACTGAGAACACGTTCTCGTTTACAGCAACGACCTGGGGAATAGTTACAGGGATGAATGAGCCAATTGGAAGCTGGGGGGGGTGATTAGGTGGCAATGATGGTATGAGGGCCAGATTGGGAATTTAATCAGAACACAAGGGTTAACACCCGTACTCTTACGATAAATGCCATGGGATCTTTAGTGACCACAGTCAGGACACCTGTTTAAACGTCCCATCACAGGGCAATGTCCCCAATCACTGCCCTGGGGTATTGGCATATATATTTTTTAGACCAGAGGAAAGAGTGCCTCCTACTGGCCCTGCAACACAACTTCCAGCAGCATTTGGTCTCTCATCCAGGGACCGACCAGGACCAACCCTGCTTAGCTTCAGAAGCAAGCCAGCAGTGGGATGCAGGGTGGTTTGCTCACTGCCCTACAGCCTCTGGTCAGAAGTAGTGGACTATACAGGGTGCCATTTGGGACCTAGACCAAGTCTCTAACGCAGCGTTATCCAGACTAAAACCACATTTGATCACAGCAGGAGGTGCCAGCCAGGTGTCAAATGGAACGAACACTAAAACTTTATTGATTTATAATAAACATTCAACATTCCGACACAGTTTTCTGAAATTTTCTCCCAGAGGGTTTAAAAAAACAAAAACGACAACTCAACAAGGCGTGAATATACAATGCTGTAAACAAACCAATTGACTTTTTTTGTTGTTAAAAAACTACAAAGGAAAAATGACATGATTGACTTCACAAAAGAGTAAAATAGTAAATGTACGGGAAATCTAATTTCAGGTGAAGTCGGGATTTCAGGCGAAGTCAGGATTTCAGGCGAAGTCGGGATTTCAGGTGAAGTCAGGGTTTCAGGCGAAGTCAGGGTTCAGGCGAAGTCAGGGTTCAGGCGAAGTCGGGTTCAGGCGAAGTCAGGATTTCAGGTGAAGTCAGGATTTTCAGGTGAAGTCAGGGTTCAGGCGAAGTCAGGGTTCAGGTGAAGTCAGGGTTCAGGTGAAGTCAGGGTTCAGGTGAAGTCAGGGTTCAGGCGAAGTCAGGGTTCAGGCGAAGTCAGGGTTCAGGTGAAGTCAGGGTTCAGGTGAAGTCAGGGTTCAGGCGAAGAGGACACAGAGGGGAACATGACAAAAAGACAGTATTGCTGAAAGGCCTTGTTTAAAAACTGATTTCATTTTGAGGGTAAAACAAGTAGCGCACTTTCAGATCCGGGGCCAAAATAACACCCTATTCCCTATACTGTGCACTATTGTTGACCAGAGACCAAAGTAGAGCACTATATATAGGGAATACAGTACCATTTGGAACAGACAGGAACTAAAAGCTATACAACAGCACCCAGTCAGTCAATCAACAAAACAACCATAACACAGACATGAAAGATACTATTTACAACTCATGGGATCTTCATCATTTGAGATCTCTCTCTCGAACAGATGTGGTGAACAATATCACAATGCATCACAAAAACAACTTACGGTTATTGATACTGATGTTATAAGAGTGTGTGTGTGTGTGTGTGTGTGTGTGTGTGCGCGCGCGTGTGTGTGTAAAGGTAGGTGCGTCAGCGTATGAAAAGTTCAGAAAAGTCTAATCTCCATCCCTCCCATCTTCCACTCTCTCCATCTATCCTTCGCTCCCTCTCTCCTTTAGAGAAGGCAAGACAAGTGTCCAAGGATCCACTCCACCTCTCTCTCTCTCTCTCTCTCTCTCTCTCTCCTTCCCTTTTTTCTTGTCCTCTGTTCATCTTTTTCTTCCTCCGGTCTTCCGTCGACCCTGTGGAACCAATCAACAGTCAGTCTGATGTTTAACCAATCAACAATCAACAGTCAGCATGATGTTTAACCAATCAACAATCAACAGTCAGCATGATGTTTAACCAATCAACAATCAACAGTCAGCCTGATGTTTAACCAATCAACAATCAGCCTGATGTTTAACCAATCAACAGTCAGCCTGATGTTTAACCAATCAACAGTCAGCCTGATGTTTAACCAATCAACAGTCAGCCTGATGTTTAACCAATCAACAGTCAGCCTGATGTTTAACCAATCAACAGTCAGCCTGATGTTTAACCAATCAACAGTCAGCCTGATGTTTAACCAATCAACAGTCAGTCTGATGTTTAACCAATCAACAGTCAGCCTGATGTTTAACCAATCAACAGTCAGCCTGATGTTTAACCAATCAACAGTCAGCCTGATGTTTAACCAATCAACAGTCAGCCTGATGTTTAACCAATCAACAGTCAGCCTGATGTTTAACCAATCAACAGTCAGCCTGATGTTTAACCAATCAACAGTCAGCCTGATGTTTAACCAATCAACAGTCAGCCTGATGTTTAACCAATCAACAGTCAGTCTGATGTTTAACCAATGAATAGATACACTATATATACACACACACACAGAAGTATGTTGACACCCCTTCAAATTAGTGGAGTCGGCTATTTCAGCCCGTTGCTGACAGGTGTATCAAATCGAGCACACAGCCATGCAATTTTGATACACAAACACTGGCAGTAGAGTGGTCTTACTGAAGAGCTCAGTGACTTTCAACGTGGCACCGTCATAGGATGCCACCTTTCCAACAAGACAGTGTGTCAACTTTCTGTCCTGCGAGAGCTGTCCCGGTCAACTGTAAGTGCTGTTACTGTGAAGTGGAAATGTCGAGGAGCAACAACGGCTCAGCCACAAAGTGGTAGGCCACACAAGCTCACAGAACGGGACCGCAAAGTGCCGAAGCGTGGAAAAACACCTGTCCTCAGTTGCAACACTCACTACCGAGTTCAAAACTAGCTCTGGAAGCAACGTCAGCACAATAACTGTTCGTCGGGAGCTTCATGAAATGGGTTTCCATGGCCGAGCAGCCGAACACAAGCTTAAGATGCCAAGTTAAAAGGAGGCAGATGTTATTAAAAAAAAAAAAACTGTTGATGAAATATGAAAAAGAAATGGGTGGAGGAGATGAATCATAAATCCAAATTGAGAATATTTTGTTTGATTAAGGGTGAATTAATGTGTGAGAGATATATTATGTACAACCTACCTAAAAGCAAGATATCGCTATCGTCCCTGAGTATCAAAACAGGTCAGTATTTGTGGTGAAATGGAAGAGGAAGGACTAACTATTGTGACCTCGAAGAAATAGAGAACAAAATATTTTATCCTCTATTGCCCTTTTGACCACGACATACACTTGTCCTTATTCCAGAAAGACCACCAGATATACCCTGGTATTATGTAGTCATGAGGAGACAGACCACCAGATATACCCTGGTATTATGTAGTCATAAGGAGACAGACCACCAGATACCAGAGTATAAGGAGACAGACCACCAGATATACCCTGGTATTATGTAGTCATGAGGAGACAGACCACCAGATATACCCTGGTATTATGTAGTCATGAGGAGACAGACCACCAGATATAACCTGGTATTATGTAGCTGAGTGATGAGGAGAAAACTGATGTTTTTTTTGCCCGTTGTGTATTTGCGTTTTGCGGAATATTTAGACAAGAGCCTTGAATAAAAAGGGCTACCTTCCAAATTATTTGTCTGTATTTACTGTCTGTATTTACTGTCTGTATTTACTAACTGTATTTACTGTCTGTATTTACTATCTGTATTTACTGTTCCACTGGATGTCAGAAGGTGAATTCACCAATTTGTAAGTCGCTCTGGATAAGAGCGTCTGCTAAATGACTTAAATGTAAATGTACTGTCTGTATTTACTGTCTGTATTTACTGTCTGTATTTACTGTCTGTATTTACTGTCTGTATTTACTATCTGTATTTACTATCTGCATTTACTATCTGTATTTACTATCTGTATTTACTGTCTGTATTTACTATCTGTATTTACTATCTGTATTTACTATCTGTATTTACTATCTGTATTTACTGTCTGTATTTACTATCTGTATTTACTGTCTGTATTTACTATCTGTATTTACTATCTGTATTTACTATCTGTATTTACTGTCTGTATTTACTATCTGTACACGGTTCATTTGGAAAGTATTCAGACCCCTTCCGCCTTTTCCACATTCAGTTTTGTTACAGCTTCATTCTAAAATGGATTAAATAATACCCCATAATGACTCTGGAGCAGAGGAAACGTGTTCTCTGGAGTGATGAATCGCACTTCACCATCTGACAGTCTGATGGACGAATCTGGGTTTGGCGGATGCCAGGAGAACGCTACATTCCCCAATGCACAGTGCCAACTGTAAAGTTTGGTGGAGGAGGAATAATGGTCTGGGGCTGTTTTTTTATGGTTCGGACCCCTTAATTCCAGTGAAGGGAATCTTAACTACAGCATACAATGACATTCTAGACGATTCTGTGCTTCCAACTTTGTGGCAGCAGTTTGGGGAAGGCCCTTTCCTGTTTCAGCATGACAATGCCCCCGTGCACAAAGCGAGGTCCATGCAGAAGTGGTTTGTCGAGATCGGTGTGTAAGAACTTGACTGGCCTGCACAGAGCCCTGACCTCAACCCAACCAACACCTTTGGGATGAATTGGAACACCGTCTGCGAGCCAGGACGAATCGCCCGACATCAGAGCCCGACCTCACTAATGCTCTTGTGGCTGAATGGAAGCAAGTCCCCGCAGCAATGTTCCAACATCTAGTGGAAAGCCTTCCCAGAAGAGTGGAGGCTGTTATAGCAGCAATGTTCCAACATCTAGTGGAAAGCCTTCCCAGAGGAGTGGAGGCTGTTATAGCAGCAATGTTCCAACATCTAGTGGAAAGCCTTCCTTCCCAAGAAGAGTGGAGGCTGTTATAGCAGCAATGTTCCAACATCTAGTGGAGGCTGAACGTTCCAACATCTTCCCAGAAGAGTGGAGGCTATTATAGCAGCAATGTTCCAACATCTAGTGGAACAATGCCTTCCCAGAAGAGTGGAGGCTGTTATAGCAGCACTGTTCCAACATCTAGTGGAACAATGTTCCAACATCCTTCCCAGAAGAGTGGAGGCTGTTACAATGTTCCAACATCTAGTGGAAAGCTAGAAAAGGGTGGAGGACCAACTCCATATTAATACCCACGATTGTGTAATATGTTCAACGAGTTGGTGTCCACATACTTTTGGTCATGTAGTGTTGGATTCTGGAGTAAACCTTGAACATGGTTATACTCAGAGTATAGGATCATTAGTTACACCTGAGACATGAGGTATACCATAATGAAGCTTGGGAGGGGCTGAGTGCAGGGGAAACGATCACACGTGACAGTACTGATAAAGGGGAGAAACTGTTTGAATGCTCATATCACTTAGTTTCCTGCTTAGCGGGAAGGATGTCGTGTTTATGACGAGATGAGGAGGAGACTCTACCCAAAGTGGGGTATGAATACCACCACGGGGGCATCCATTTATTTTGTCTGAATATACAGCTGTGTCCACCCTTTGGGGAGAATTAAACTTGGTTTGGCTTCTCTAGTGTCTGAGTTTTTACGGACACACAGCCTGAGGGGATATCTTCAACATAGAACAAATAGCCAGACAACAAGGGTCAATTGCATTTAAATCCCAGTTAAATCTAGAAAGTAAACCAAATTCAAATTCCACCTCTTGCTAATTGAAAAGGAAAAGAGGAGAATGGGAATTTCAGTGTACTTCCTGAACTGGCACCGACCCTGACAGACAGAGCTGGTCAGAACATACATCTGGTAAGATACCAAAAGGGCTGAGTTTCTGCCCATCCTATTGGGGGTTAAAAGGTTTAGGGTGTGAAAGGTTAGGGTTCAGAGTTGAAGTTTCCTTTACTTTAGGAGTGGTCTGTTCTTCCTCCTTCTCCACTTCCTCCTGCTCCTCCTCTTCTTCCTCGGCCGGTGTCTCCATCTCCTCCTCAGACTCCTGTTTGGCTGCTGGCGGTGCTGCTGCCTTGCCACGGCCACGCCTATAGGACAGGGGAGGAGGCTGGTTTAGAAAACACACAAGGACATACACACATAGGCTGCACACACTCACACAAACAAATGCAAAAAAAAATTGTTTCACCAACACTTATCGGTCCCTGATTCAAATGTTTAAGATATAAGTGCATCGTTCCAAGGACCCTAAACCGATCCAAAACAGAGAGTAAAAGACGCAAAACTAAACTTAAGCACGGGGGAAGCATAGAAATAGCGCACATAGAACATATCTACCGCTTCTGAGACTTGTTTATAATGAGAATGACAGATCTATAACTCACATTTCCATGTGAATTTGGCCGTGTCACCCCAAAAAAGGTACATATTGCCGCTTTAAACAATCAGTGTATACGGTCATTTTTTAGATATAGAGAGTAAAAGTTGATCATTTCATAGCGAGGACAGAAATTACTTTTTTTTGAGGAGCAGTAGACAAGATCACTTGAAAAACCATTTGATTTTGACATGGGGGTGAGATCAAAGGTCCTGCTATACATATATATATATATATGTCATTGTTAATTTATAAATATTAATACATTACTATCTCAAACACTTAATCTCTGTTAATTAGTGGACAATAGAGATTTCAGATCCAAAGTGTGGGGGGGACAAAGGATACATTGTCCCTCCCTATTCTGACAGTGGGCTGGTAGATGCCTCGTTTCCCTTATGGATCAGATCAGAGGTGCACATTTTGGGGAATATTCAGTGGAAACATTCCGTGGGAATTAACGGAAATGTATGCAAATTAATATTAATATAATTTAAATGTAGATGTTTTTTTTTGCATTGGATATATTTACCATATCATATGGAGACAGAAACATAAAACCTTTTACCTCATAAGAAGACAATTGCAAATCATTAAATTCTTCCAATAGAAATTAAAAATATATAATTTAGTTACGAATTTAACTTTAATTAAATGACTTGACATGGGATGATTTCACTGAACAACAAAAGAAAGGGAATATTGAATGATCCCCAATGATCCATCGCATCTCCCAAAAATGTTTTCAACATACATCTGTAAAATGATTGTCTAGAAACTAAAGCTTTGGTAGTCTTCCTCTCGGGCTTCCATGTCTTCTCCTGGACCTCCTCAATGTCCACCTCTTGAACATCAGACTCTGAGGCCTCATCTTCACTGTCACTTTCCAACCTTGTTGAGGTTGGCTTGTTGTCAGGCTCAAAAATCCTTAAATTTGCCCGGTTGGCCACCAATTTTTCAACCCTTGTATCGGTCAGCCTGTTGCGTGCTTTGGTGTGTGTTCCCAAACAAGGACCAGTTGTGCTCTGAGGCGGCTGATGTTGGTGGGATTTGGAAGATGATGGAGGCAACAGGGGAAAGAGCCTCAGATCCACAAAGTCCCTTCCACCAGGTGGCTGATGAGATATGTTGGCATGACTGCCATATTGCATCTCCATCCCAAAGCCCTTGCTTGGAAGTGTACTTCGCCAGACTGCCAAGAACCTTGCCCTCATCCAGGCCAAGGTGGCGAGACACGGCAGTGATGACACCATAGGCCTTGTTGATCTCTGCACCAGGCAGGATGCTCTTGCCAGCATACTTGAGGTCCAACATCTACGCTGTTGCGTGAATGGGCTTCAGGCAGAAGTCTTCACAATTTTTGAGGTATTTCAGAACTGCAGTTTCCTCTGCTTGGGGCAACAGTAAAGTGGGCAGGGCAGTACAGATTGCTTCTCTTACATCTGCAAACAGAGTCTGAACATCAGACAGGATGGCATTGTCTCCCTCAATCTGTGCAATGGCTCCTGCTATCGGTTTCAGGAGTTTCAGGCTGATTAACACTCAAAAAATACATTTACATTTACATTACATTTAAGTCATTTAGCAGACGCTCTTATCCACAAAATACCTCATCCAGGAGGATCCTCTTGATGGGACTGTCTATATCGGCAGACTGTGATATGGCCATATCTTGGAGAGACTCCTTCCCCTCCAGGAGACTGTCAAACATGATGACAACACCATCCCAACGGGTGTTGCTGGGCAGCTTCAATGTGATGCTATTATTCTTCTCACTTCGCTTGGTGAGGTAGATTTGCTGCTATAACTTGATGACCCTTCACATACCTAACCCTTTTCCTTGGCTCTCTTGTAGAGTGTATCCATTGTTTTCAGTGCCAAGATGTCCTTGAGGAGCAGATTCAATGCATGAGCAGCACAGCCAGTGGGTGTGAAGTGAGGGTAGGACTCCTCCACTTCAGACCAAGCAGCCTTCATGTTCTCAGCATTGTCTGTCACCTGTGCGAATACCTTCTGTGGTCTAAGGTCATTGATAACTGCTTTCAGCTCATCTGCAATGTAGAGACCGGTGTGTCTGTTGTCCCTTGTGTCTGTGCTCTTGTAGAATACTGGTTGAGGGGTGGAGATGATGTAGTTAATTATTCCTTGCCCACGAACTTTCAGCCACCCATCAGAGATGATTGCAATACAGTCTGCTTTCTCTATGATTTGCTTGACCTTCACTTGAACTCTGTTGAACTTTGCCTCCAGCAAATAAGTAATAAAGCATACCTGGTTGGAGTGGTGCATGCTGGGCAAAAAACCTTCATGAAATCTCTTCCAATACACATGGCCTGTGAGCATCAGAGGTGAACCAGTTTGCCTACACCGCTCGAGCAAGACATTCATCAGCATTTCTCTGACTACATTTCTCTATCGAGTCATAAACACGTCTGTTTCTAGGAGGACCATGAGCTGTTGCTATCGATACGGTGTCTGATTATAGGAGGACCATGAGCTGTTGCTATCGATACGGTGTCTGATTCTAGGAGGACCATGAGCTGTTGCTATCGATACGGTGTCTGATTCCAGGAGGACCATGAGCTGTTGCTATCGATACGGTGTCTGATTCTAGGAGGACCATGAGCTGTTGCTATCGATACGGTGTCTGATTCTAGGAGGACCATGAGCTGTTGCTATCGATACGGTGTCTGATTCTAGGAGGACCATGAGCTGTTGCTATCGATACGGTGTCTGATTCTAGGAGGACCATGAGCTGTTGCTATCGATACGGTGTCTGATTCTAGGAGGACCATGAGCTGTTGCTATCGATACGGTGTCCGATTCTAGGAGGACCATGAGCTGTTGCTATCGATACGGTGTCTGATTCTAGGAGGACCATGAGCTGTTGCTATCGATACGGTGTCTGATTCCAGGAGGACCATGAGCTGTTGCTATCGATACGGTGTCTGATTCTAGGAGGACCATGAGCTGTTGCTATCGATACGGTGTCCGATTCTAGGAGGACCATGAGCTGTTGCTATCGATACGGTGTCTGATTCTAGGAGGACCATGAGCTGTTGCTATCGATACGGTGTCCGATTCTAGGAGGACCATGAGCTGTTGCTATCGATACGGTGTCTGATTCCAGGAGGACCATGAGCTGTTGCTATCGATACGGTGTCTGATTCTAGGAGGACCATGAGCTGTTGCTATCGATACGGTGTCTGATTCCAGGAGGACCATGAGCTGTTGCTATCGATAAGGTGTCAGATTCATCATTTTCACCTCGAATAGAAGTAGAGGGACTTTTGTCAGAGGTTGCTTGTTGTGGGAGCTGGGGGAACTTTATGCACTTGGCCAGATGATTCTGCATCTATGTTGCATTCTTCACTTATGATTTGGCACAGTATTTGCAAATGTACACAGCTTTTCCTTCTACATTAGCTGCAGTGAAATGTCTCCTCATCAGATAGTGCCCGTGGCATTTTTCTGTAAAGATTAGGGGAAAAAATGGTAAAAAAACAAACAAATACAATTCCATGTACAGATAAATACTTAAGCAGTTAGATTAAAACAACTCCTTCGTAAGATCAATGTTTTGTAATGAAACATGTATGGAAACAGGTGAATTAACACTCCTCGGTTAGCAGGCTCAAGCAAGCTAAATCCCACATCGTAGCAAAAACTAACTAGCAGAAATGTTTAACAAATTAGAAATGATTTAAACACACTTTGTTGTAGGCTACTATTTACTAGTTAACAAAAAAATCATGTCATATAAAATATATTCACCCCACCCAGTATTAAAACTTACCAGAGAGCATGTAGTCCTTGGCTCAGACAGTGTCGTAGTGTGGGCTCAATAGCATCTCATTAGCAAGGTCTTGAGAATCAGCTGCACATGTGATGGAACAGTATGGCTGGTAGATGCCTACTTTCCCTTACATGCAGAGGGTTGCAATTCCATTGAATTGGGGATAGTTTAACCAAAATATGCCATAAGACCTAGAATTGCCGTATGTGTATCCCACAAAAAAAGGTTTACTGTTATAAGGTAACTTTAAATTCCCCAAATTCCCGGGCTTAACTTGCCATGGAACATTACCAGAAAGTTTCTGACCCTTTGCATCCCTAGATCAGGTACACACCATAGACATCAATCATTTACACTCACACCCAGCTCAGAGAGGCCCCAGCTCAGAGAGGCCCCAGCTCAGAGAGGCCCCAGCTCAGAGAGACTCCAGCTCAGAGAGGCCCCAGCTCAGAGAGACTCCAGCTCAGAGAGGCCCCAGCTCAGAGGCCCCAGCTCAGAGAGGCCCCAGCTCAGAGAGGCCCCAGCTCAGAGAGGCCCCAGCTCAGAGAGACTCCAGCTCAGAGAGGCCCCAGCTCAGAGAGGCCCCAGCTCAGAGAGGCCCCAGCTCAGAGAGACTCCAGCTCAGAGAGGCCCCAGCTCAGAGAGACTCCAGCTCAGAGAGGCCCCAGCTCAGAGAGGCCCCAGCTCAGAGAGGACCAGCTCAGAGAGGCCCCAGCTCAGAGAGGCCCCAGCTCAGAGAGGCCCCAGCTCAGAGAGACTCCAGCTCAGAGAGGACCAGCTCAGAGAGGCCCCAGCTCAGAGAGACCCCAGCTCAGAGAGACCCCAGCTCAGAGAGGCCCCAGCTCAGAGAGGACCAGCTCAGAGAGGACCAGCTCAGAGAGGCCCAGCTCAGAGAGGTCCCAGCTCAGAGAGGACCAGCTCAGAGAGGCCCCAGCTCAGAGAGGCCCCAGCTCAGAGAGGCCCAGCTCATGAGCTCCATCAGCAGCAGATTTTAATTTAGAAAACAAATGTGTTAACGCAACAAATATTAATGTATCGCATCGAACCGAAACACATCGAACCATTTCAAACTACAATGTATAGTTTCTGTATCATATCCCATGTTTCTCGATACATATCGAATCGTCTTGTAAGGGAAAGGTCCACATCACTAATGCACACACACACCTGCCACACACCTGCCACACACACACTTACGCTGGTTGTTTCTTGGCGGGCTGTGCTGCTGCCTTGGCCGGCCGACCTCTCTTCTTCACTGGGGTGGACTCAGCAGACTCAGAACTGGGAAGGACAGCAACAGGATGTAGAGGTTATTGACAACAAATACAGATAAATGTGTGATTCTTTCAACACCGCAGTTAATGTTAATATCTCACTTTATTTGAAATAATAAACAGATGATTTAAAAAAAAAAGAGCATAAATGTCTACAGTGCATTTGGAAAGTATTCAGACCCCTTGACTTCTCCCACATTCTGTTACCTTACAGCCTTATTCTAAAATGGATTAAATTCATTGTTTTCCTCAATCTACACATACATACCCTATAATGACAATGCTAAAACAGGTTTTGAGAAATGTATTAAAATAAAAAAAACAGAAATACATAAGTATTCAGACTTTTTGCTGTGAGACTTGAAATTGAGCTCAGGTGCATCCTGTTTCCATTGATCCTCCTTGAAATGTTTCTACAACTTGATTGGAGTCCACCTGTGGTAAATTAATTGATTGGTCATGATTTAGAAAGGCACACACTTGTCTATATAAGGTCCCACAGTTGACAGTGCATGTCAGAGCAAAAACCAAGCCAAGAGGTCAAAGGAATTGTCCGTAGAGTTCTGAGACAGGATTGTGTCAAGGCACAGATCTAGGGAAGGGTACCAAAACATTTCTGCAGCATCGAAGGTTCCCAAGAACAGTGGCCTCCATCAATCTTATATGGAAGAAGTTTGGAACCACCAAGACTCTTCCTAGAGCTGGCAGCACGGCCAAACTGAGCAATCGGGGGAGAAGGGCCTTGGTCAGGGAGGTGACCAAAAACCTGATGGTCACTCTGACAGAGCTCCAGAGTTCCTCTGTGGAGATGGGAGAACCTTCCAGAAGGACAACCATCTCTGCAGCACTCCACCAATCAGGCCTTTATGGTAGAGTGGTCAGACGGAAGACACTCCTCAGTAAAAGGCACATGACAGCCCGCTCGGAGTTTGCCAAAAGGCACCTAAAGACTCTCAGGCCATGAGAAACAAGATTCTCTGGTCTAATGAAAGCAATATTGAACTCTTTGGCCTGAATACCAAGCGTCCTGTCTGGAGGAAACCTGGCACCATCCCTACGGTGAAGCATGGTGGTGGCAGCATCATGCTGTGGGGATGTTTTTCAGCGGCAGGGAATGGGAGACTAGTCAGGATCGAGGGAAAGATGAACGGAGCAAAGTACAGAGAGATCCTTGAAGAAAACCTGCTCCAGAGCGCTCAGGACCTCAGATTGGGGCAACAACCCTAAGCACACAGCCAAGACAACACAGGAGTGGCTTCGGGACATATCTCTGAATGTCCTTGAGTGGCCCCGCCAGAGCTCGGACTTGAACCCGATCTAACATATCTACATAGACCTGAAAATAACTGTGCAGCGACGCTCCCCATCCAACCTGATAGAGCTTGAGAGGATCTGCAAAGAAGAATGGGAGAAATCCCCAAATACAGGTGTGCCAAACTTGTAGCGTCATACCCAATAAGACTCGAGGCTGTAATCGCTGAAAAAGGTGATTCAACAAAGTACTGAGGAAAGGGTCTGAATACTTATGTAAATGTGAACTACTTTATTATTATTTTTTAAACTGTTTTTGCTTTGTCATTATGGAGTATTGTGATGTCATTATGGAGTATTGTGATGTCATTATGGAGTATTGTGATGTCATTATGGGGTATTGTGTGTAGATTAATGAGGGGGAAAAAACTATTTAATCCATTTTAGTATAAGGCTGTAACATAACAAAATGTGGACCAAGTCGAGGGGTTCGAATACTTTCTGAATGCACTGTTTACAAATGTATGTCAACAGAACAGTTACAGATCTTACAGGATGGTTTATGAGGTGACTACATCACATATCAAGGAGAAAACCCCAAATGCCCTCTGACCTCTGTGTTGATCTCCTTGCCGCCCGCGCTGGTCTTCCTCCCTTAGTCTTCAGCTCCATATTCTCCTCTTCTTCCTCTTCCTCCTCTTCTTCCTCCTCTCCTCCCTCATCCTCTTCTTCAGGGGGAGGAGTTGCCTTCTTCCGGCCCCGGCCCCTCCCCTTAGCTGGAGTTTCCTGATTGGCTGGCGCAGCCTTCGTGGACCGCCCCCTACGCCCTTTTTTGGGCGGGCTGTTCTGCTCGTCTTCCGTCTGGGCGTCGCCGAGTCGGGACTCCTCTCCCCATTGGTCCTCGGGGTCGACTGCTGCTGCCTTCTTGCGGCCGCGCTTGGGTTTAGGAGAAGGGTTGTCGTCAAGGTTACTGGAGGCGGCGCCTCGTTTACGGCCCCGGGGTTTCTCACTGTCCTGTAAAGAAGGCCGTATCGTCAACGAACTGCTATTTGACTGTAAGGAGACAGTAGTGTCGACTAAGTTGGATTTGACAGTTTGTTACTTTGAGGGTAACAGGTAACTGACTGAACGCTTGTTTGGATTACCCAGTGAAAGTGATAATACACAGTGATAATACACTTTCTCAGTAAATCTTACTTGGTGTAAGTCTCACTTGGTGACATAGTTAAACGACACGTTGGATTCCCTGTAAACAGTGTATGGATAAAGGTACGGACAGAAACCATTGTTTTGGTTTTACCCGGCCACTGTTTCCCAATGCTAACTTTTTAGCATTTGTGATATAAAAACCAATGTGGGTCAATATCCCTGATATTAGCATTTTCACATTTCATGTACATATCATCTTAAAATAACTTCATGGAGCTACACAATACATTTCAGACTCTCACCTTTGTGTCGGAGGCGTCTCCTTTCTTCATGATGTCTTCATTCTCACTGTGGTCCTCTGCACTGTCGTGTCTGGGACAGGGAGACAGGAGGACAGGTTAGAGACATGTCTGGGACAGGGAGACAGGAGGACAGGTTAGAGACATGTCTGGGACAGGGAGACAGGAGGACAGGTTAGAGACATGTCTGGGACAGGGAGACAGGTTAGAGACATGTCTGGGACAGGGAGGCAGGAGGACAGGGAGGCAGGAGGACAGGTTAGAGACACGTCTGGGACAGGGAGACAGGAGGACATGTAGGAGACATGTCTGGGACAGGGAGGCAGGAGGACAGGGAGACAGGAGGACAGGTTAGAGACACGTCTGGGACAGGGAGGCAGGAGGACAGGTTAGAGACATGTCTGGGACAGGGAGACAGGAGGACAGGGAGACAGGAGGACAGGTTAGAGACATGTCTGGGACAGGGAGACAGGAGGACAGGTTAGAGACACGTCTGGGACAGGGAGACAGGTTAGAGACACTCATGTCTGGGACAGGGAGACAGGAGGACAGGTTAGGGACATGTCTGGGACATGGAGGCAGGAGGACAGGTTAGAGACATGTCTGGGACAGGGAGACAGGATAGAGACATGTCTGGGACAGGGAGGCAGGAGGACAGGGAGACAGGAGGACAGGTTAGAGACATGTCTGGGACATGGAGGCAGGAGGACAGGTTAGAGACATGTCTGGGACAGGGAGACAGGATAGAGACATGTCTGGGACAGGGAGACAGGAGGACAGGGAGACAGGAGGACAGGTTAGAGACATGTCTGGGACAGGGAGGCAGGAGGACAGGTTAGAGACATGTCTGGGACAGGGAGACAGGTTAGAGACATGTCTGGGACAGGGAGACAGGAGGACAGGTTAGAGACATGTCTGGGAAAAGGAGGCAGGAGGACAGGGAGTCAGGAGGACAGGTTAGAGACACGTCTGGGACAGGGAGGCGGGAGGACAGGTTAGAGACATGTCTGGGACAGGGAGGCAGGAGGACAGGGAGACAGGAGGACAGGTTAGAGACACGTCTGGGACAGGGAGACAGAAGGACAGGTTAGAGACATGTCTGGGACAGGGAGGCAGGAGGATAGGGAGACAGGAGGACAGGTTAGAGACTCATGTCTGGGACAGGGAGCCAGGAGGACAGGTTAGAGACATGTCTGGGACAGGGAGGCAGGAGGACAGGTTAGAGACATGTCTGGGACAGGGAGACAGAAGGACAGGTTAGAGACATGTCTGGGACAGGGAGGCAGGAGGACAGGTTAGAGACATGTCTGGGACAGGGAGACAGGTTAGAGACATGTCTGGGACAGGGAGACAGGAGGACAGGTTAGAGACATGTCTGGGAAAAGGAGGCAGGAGGACAGGGAGTCAGGAGGACAGGTTAGAGACACGTCTGGGACAGGGAGGCGGGAGGACAGGTTAGAGACATGTCTGGGACAGGGAGGCAGGAGGACAGGGAGACAGGAGGACAGGTTAGAGACACGTCTGGGACAGGGAGACAGAAGGACAGGTTAGAGACATGTCTGGGACAGGGAGGCAGGAGGACAGGTTAGAGACATGTCTGGGACAGGGAGGCAGGAGGATAGGGAGACAGGAGGACAGGTTAGAGACTCATGTCTGGGACAGGGAGCCAGGAGGACAGGTTAGAGACATGTCTGGGACAGGGAGGCAGGAGGACAGGTTAGAGACATGTCTGGGACAGGGAGACAGAAGGACAGGTTAGAGACATGTCTGGGACAGGGAGGCAGGAGGACAGGTTAGAGACATGTCTGGGACAGGGAGACAGGTTAGAGACATGTCTGGGACAGGGAGACAGGTTAGAGACATGTCTGGGACAGGGAGGCAGGAGGACAGGTTAGAGACTCATGTCTGGGACAGGGAGACAGGAGGACAGTTAAAGACATGTCTGGGACAGGGAGACAGGATAGAGACATGTCTGGGACAGGGAGGCAGGAGGACAGGGAGACAGGAGGACAGGTTAGAGACATGTCTGGGACATGGAGGCAGGAGGACAGGTTAGAGACATGTCTGGGACAGGGAGACAGGATAGAGACATGTCTGGGACAGGGAGACAGGAGGACAGGGAGACAGGTTAGAGACATGTCTGGGACAGGGAGGCAGAATGACAGGTTAGAGACATGTCTGGGACAGGGAGGCAGGAGGACAGGTTAGAGACATGTCTGGGACAGGGAGACAGGAGGACAGGTTAGAGACATGTCTGGGACAAGGAGGCAGGAGGACAGGGAGTCAGGAGGACAGGTTAGAGACACGTCTGGGACAGGGAGGCGGGAGGACAGGTTAGAGACATGTCTGGGACAGGGAGGCAGGAGGACAGGGAGACAGGAGGACAGGTTAGAGACACGTCTGGGACAGGGAGACAGAAGGACAGGTTAGAGACATGTCTGGGACAGGGAGGCAGGAGGACAGGTTAGAGACATGTCTGGGACAGGGAGGCAGGAGGATAGGGAGACAGGAGGACAGGTTAGAGACATGTCTGGGACAGGGAGACAGGTTAGAGACATGTCTGGGACAGGGAGACAGGAGGACAGGTTAGAGACATGTCTGGGACAGGGAGGCAGGAGGACAGGTTAGAGACATGTCTGGGACAGGGAGACAGGTTAGAGACATGTCTGGGACAGGGAGACAGGAGGACAGGTTAGAGACATGTCTGGGACAGGGAGGCAGGAGGACAGGTTAGAGACTCATGTCTGGGACAGGGAGACAGGAGGACAGGTTAAAGACATGTCTGGGACAGGGAGAAAGGTTAGAGACACTCATGTCTGGGACAGGGAGAAAGGTTAGAGACACTCATGTCTGGGACAGGGAGAAAGGTTAGAGACACTCATGTCTGGGACAGGGAGACAGGTTAGAGACACTCATGTCTGGGACAGGGAGAAAGGTTAGAGACACTCATGTCTGGGACAGGGAGAAAGGTTAGAGACACTCATGTCTGGGACAGGGAGACAGGTTAGAGACACTCATGTCTGGGACAGGGAGACAGGTTAGAGACACTCATGTCTGGGACAGGGAGACAGGTTAGAGACACTCACGTCTGGGACAGGGAGACAGGTTAGAGACACGCATGTCTGGGACAGGGAGACAGGAGGACAGGTTATAGACACTCATGTCTGGGACAGGGAGACAGGTTAGAGACACTCATGTCTGGGACAGGGAGAAAGGTTAGAGACACTCATGTCTGGGACAGGGAGGTCAGGAGGACAGGTTAGAGACATGTCTGGGACAGGGAGGTCAGGTCAGGGGTAAGAGGTGTGTGTACCTGGTCTTGGTGCGTTGAGGAGAGCTGGGGTTTGAGGTACTATCCTCGTTGCTAGCCGTCTCCATGCGTGATGCTTTACTCTGGATGGGTTTGCCTGCTGAGGCCAGGGGCTTGTTCACCGCTCCTAACACGTTAGCTGCTTTCGGCTGGGGGGAGGGGAGAGAGGGGTGTGTGTAGGGGTGAGGGGGAGATATGTAGGGGTGAGGGAGGAGAGAGGGGTGTGTGTAGGGGTGAAGGAGGGAGGATGTGTAGGGGTGAAGGAGGGAAGATGTGTAGGGGTGAAGGAGGGAAGATGTGTAGGGGTGAAGGAGGGAGGATGTGTAGGGGTGAAGGAGGGAGGATGTGTAGGGGTGAAGGAGGGAAGATGTGTAGGGGTGAGGGAGGATGTGTAGGGGTGAAGGAGGGAGGATGTGTAGGGGTGAAGGAGGGAGGATGTGTAGGGGTGAAGGAGGGAAGATGTGTAGGGGTGAGGGGGGATGTGTAGGGGTGAGGGAGGATGTGTAGGGGTGAAGGAGGGAGGATGTGTAGAGGTGAAGGAGGGAAGATGTGTAGGGGTGAGGGGGGATGTGTAGGGGTGAAGGAGGATGTGTAGGGGTGAAGGAGGGAGGATGTGTAGGGGTGAAGGAGGGAGGATGTGTAGGGGTGAGGGGGGATGTGTAGGGGTGAGGGAGGATGTGTAGGGGTGAAGGAGGGAGGATGTGTAGGGGTGAAGGAGGGAGGATATGTAGAGGTGAAGGAGGGAAGATGTGTAGAGGTGAAGGAGGGAAGATGTGTCGGGTTGAGGGGGCACAGGGAAGAAGGGAAGAGAGGAAACGTCAGAGATCAGAACAGGGGAGTCAAACTCATTTTTCTCACTTATATCTCCCCTCCAGAAATTTATTTTTTAATTTCGGTGATTATTAATTAGCCAGCTGGACACAGTGGAGACACTGCATGAATGTAGGTTCATTATTTCTACACAGTTTCAATTTGGGTTTTAGTAATTTTAACGTATACTATATATACAAAAGTATGTGGACACCCCTTCAAATTAGTGGATTCCGCTATTTCAGCCACGCCCGTTGCTAACAGGTGTATCAAATCGAGCACACAGTCATGCAATCTCCATAGACAAACATTGGCAGTAGAATGGCCTCCGTGACCTTTCAACGTGGCACCGTCATAAGATGCCACCTTTCCAACAAGTCAGTTTGTCCAACTTTCGGTCCTGCGAGAGCTGTCCCGGTCAACTGTAAGTGCTGTTACTGTGAAGTGGAAACGTCGAGGAGCAACAACGGCTCAGCCACAAAGTGGTAGGCCACACAAGCTCACAGAACGGGACCGCAGAGTGCTGAAGCGTGTAAAAATCACCTGTCCTCAGTTGCAACACTCACTACCGAGTTCAAAACTAGCTCTGGAAGCAACGTCAGCACAATAACTGTTCGTCAGGAGCTTCATAATATGGGTTTTTATGGCTGAGCAGCCGAACACAAGCTTTAGATCACCGTGCACAAAGCCAAGCGTCGGCTGGAGGGGTGTAAAACTCTCTGCCATTGGACTCTGGAACAGTGGAAACACTTCTCTGGAGTGATGAATCACGCTTCACCATCTGACAGTCTGATGGACAAATCTGGGTTTGGTGGATTCCAGGAGAACGCTACCTTCCCCAATGCACAGTGCTAACTGTAAAGTTTGGTGGAGGAGGAATAATGGTCTGGGGCTGTTTTTCATGGTTCGGGCGAGACCTCTTAGTTCCAGTGAAGGGAAATCTTAACACTACAACATAAAATTACATTCTAGACGATTCTGTGCTTCCAACTTTGTGGCAACAGTTTGGGGAAGACCCTTTCCTGTTTCAGCATGACAATGCCCCCACAAAGCGAGGTCCATGCAGAAGTGGTTTGTCGAAATCAGTGTGTAAGAACTTGACTGGCCTGCACAGAGCCCTGACCTCAACCCAACCAACACCTTTGGGATGAATTGGAACACCGACTGTGAGCCAGGACTAATCGCGCAACATCAGTGCCCGACTTCACTAATACTCTTGTGGCTGAATGGAAGCAAGTCCCCGCAGCAATGTTCCAACAACTAGTGGAAAGCCTTCACATAAGAGTGGAGAGTGTTATAACAGCAACGGGGGGACCAACTCCATATTAATGTCCATGATTTTGGAATGAGATGTTCAACGAGTAGGTGTCCACATACTTTTGGTCACGTAGTGTTTATCTATTGTTATTTTATTACTCAAACTACCAACGGGGCAATATGTCTGACCCACTCTGGTTAGAACCCCCCCTGGTTAGAACCCCCCCTGGTTAGAACCCCCCCTGGTTAGAACCCCCCCTGGTTAGAACCCCCCCTGGTTAGAACCCCCCCTGGGATAGACAATTTATCCCACTGTTGGCAAGGGCTCCAAATCGCTGATTCAAACAACCGAAGTTGAGCAAATTAATACCATGGGCAGTCATCCTACCGTTAAGGCCTGTCTGAATGAATACCATTGGCAGTCATCCTACCGTTAGGGCCTGTCTGAATGAATACCGTGGGCAGTCATCCTACCGTTAGGTCCTGTCTGAATGAATACCATGGGCAGTCATCCTACCGTTAAGGCCTGTCTGAACGAATACCGTGGGCAGTCATCCTACCGTTAAGGCCTGTCTGAATGAATACCATGGGCAGTCATCCTACCGTTAGGGCCTGTCTGAATGAATACCGTGGGCAGTCATCCTACCGTTAGGGCCTGTCTGAATGAATACCGTGGGCAGTCATCCTACCGTTAGGGCCTGTCTGAATGAATACCGTGGGCAGTCATCCTACCGTTAAGGCCTGTCTGAATGAATACCATGGGCAGTCATCCTACCGTTAGGGCCTGTCTGAATGAATACCGTGGGCAGTCATCCTACCGTTAAGGCCTGTCTGAATGAATACCATGGGCAGTCATCCTACCGTTAGGGCCTGTCTGAATGAATACCGTGGACAGTCATCCTACCTTTCCAGGTGTAAAGAAGGACTTCATCTCTGGAGGGAGATAGTTCTTTGTGTTGCTGAAATTCTACAGAAGAGATGTTTAGTCAGAATGTGAATCCATTGAATGGTTTTATTTGCAGATAAGAGCGAGCACACACACACACACACACACACACACACACACACACACACACACACACACACACACACACACACACACACACACACACACACACACACACACACACACACACGGTCTTCACAGATCTTCCCAAATCGTTGATCCCGGGTCGGATCCTGCTCAGTGGCCATGGACTTCGGATTTGTGTGAAAATATGTGAAATACGGACCAGATCCCAAATTATATTTGAATAATTTAAATCTTAAAACAGTTTAGGCTTAAACCCAAATTTCACACATTTAATGATTATTCTCTTAAATTATTGTAAGGTGGTCCTAGTCTATATAAACAGGTCTCTCCTAGACTCTATAAACAGGTCTCTCCTAGTCAATATAAAGAGGTCTCCCCTCGTCTATATAAACAGGTCTCCCCTCGTCTATATAAAGAGGTCTCTCCTAGTCTATATAAACAGGTCTCTCCTAGTCTATATAAACAGGTCTCCCCTAGTCTATATAAACAGGTCTCTCCTCGTCTATATAAACAGGTCTCTCCTAGTCTATATACATCTATATCTGTTAACTAATGTTGAATGACTCAAATCAAGTGGAATATTTCTCAGCGTAAACATGAGGCTCGTTCATGCCCTTCTTTAAAAAATAAACAAGTTATACAATAATGCAGAATTACTGATGATATCTTCCCGATCGTCTTTATAGTTGAATAGAGAATACTTTTGTCAAACAGGGTCGTCATAGCGGGAATTACTACCCTTAACATCCCAACTGTTGGAAATTAAATGGGTGAATTTGAAGCTTGCTGGTCAAACAGGCTATAGCCTACCTCGAGTCTAAACTCATGTTCGTCAAAACAGTTAAATAAGATAGATGTCAACAGTGCACAGTAAAATAGCCTACAGAACAGCCTAAGGGACGTCCTCAATGTTCTCCATCTAACTATAGAGACATCCTCCATCTAACTATAGAGACATCCTCCATCTAACTATAGAGACATCCTCCATCTAACTATAGAGACATCCTCCATCTAACTATAGAGACATCCTCCATCTAACTATAGAGACATCCTCCATCTAACTATAGAGACATCCTCAATGTTCTCCATCTAACTATAGAGACGTCCTCAATGTCCTCCATCTAACTATAGAGACATCCTCAATGTTCTCCATCTAACTATAGAGACATCCTCAATGTTCTCCATCTAACTATAGGGATGTGAAAATACTAAACTATAGGGACGTCACTATGAAATTACTAAGCTATTACTTCAGAAACAACCCAAAATGCACCAGAGTCCAAACAATTTTGCTGGCTTGACCTTCAATTAAGCTGGATTTGTAACATTTTGGATCCATTTGGGTCCGATACAGACAGACCCAATTTGGATCCGATTCTCGCTCAACTCGAAACCATACAGTATTTCGGATAGGATACGAATCGTATATTGATTTTTTTTTTTTATTAAATGTCTGGATCCTATCGGGGGGGGGTCGAGTGATAATTTCGAGGATCCAATTCGGATCTGAATTTGGTGATCTGAGAAGACCTCTAACTAAGACACCTACCTTGTCAGGCTTGGTGAAGTAGCGTGTGGGAAGGACAGGGTCTTTGGGAGACTCCAGACTGTAGGTGGTGCTCTTAGAGATGATGATGTTCATGGCCACGTCACACACCGTGTACAACTTCTGTAGAGGGAAAGAGAGGGTGTGAGAGTGTGTGTGTGAGCGTGAATCTGTGTGTGTATATGTGAATCTGTGTGTGTGAGCGTGAATCTGTATGTGTATATGTGAATCTGTGTGTGTGTGAATCTGTATGTGTGAGCGTGAATCTGTATGTGTGAGCGTGAATCTTTGTGTGTATATGTGAATCTGGGTGTGCGTGTGTGTGTGTGTGAGCGTGAATCTTTGAATCTGTGTGTGTGTGTGTGTGTGTGTGTGAGCGTGAATCTTTGAATCTGTGTGTGTGTGTGTGTGTGTGTGTGTGTGTGTGTGTGTGTGTGTGTGTGTGTGTGTACCTCGTTGATCTTGGCGTCGGCAGGAGCCTGTGCATCCTTGGTCTGTTTGATGTTCTCCACCATCTTCCTGATGAAGGCATGGCTGTTGTTCTCATTCTTAGACATGATGATCTCCAGGATGAACCACAGAGACCTGGGTAGGGGAGAGGAGGAGAGGAGGAGGAGTGGAGGGAGGAAGAGGAGTGGGGGGGGAGGGAGGGAGGAGTGGAGGGGGAGGGAGGGAGGAGGAGGAGTGGAGGGGGAGGAGGAGTGGTGGGAGGGAGGAGTGGAGGGGGAGGAGGAGTGGAGGGGGAGGAGGTGGGAGGGAGGAGTGGAGGGAGGAGTGGGAGGAGGAGGGAGGGAGGAGTGGAGGGAGGAGTGGAGGGGGAGGAGGAGGGAGGGAGGAGTGGAGGGGAAGGGAGGAGTGGAGGGGGAGGAGTGGAGGGGGGAGGGAGGAGGAGGAGTGGAGGAGGAGGAGGAGTGGAGGAGGAGGAGGGAGGGAGGAAGAGGAGTGGAGGAGGAGGAGTGGAGGGGGAGGAGGAGGGAGGGAGGAGTGGAGGGGGGAGGAGTGGAGGGGGGAGGAGGAGTGGAGGAGGAGGGAGGGAGGGAGGAGGAGGGTGGAGGAGGAGGGAGGGAGGAGTGGAGGGAGGAGGAGGAGGGGGGAGGAGTGGAGGGGGGGAGGGAGGAGTGGAGGGGAGGAGGAGGAGGAGTGGAGGGGGAGGAGGAGGGAGGGAGGGTGGAGTGGGGGGAGGAGGTGTGGAGGGAGGAGTGTAGGGGGAGGAGGAGGGAGGGAGGAGTGGAGGGGAGGAGGAGAGAGAGGGGAGGAGTGGAGGGGGAGGAGGAGTGGAGGGGAGGAGGAGGGAGGGAGGAGTGGAGGGGGGGAGGAGGTGTGGAGGGGGAGGGAGGGAGGGAGGGGAGGGGGGGGGAGGAGGAGGGAGAGAGGAGTGGAGGGGGAGGGAGGAGGGAGGGAGGAGTGGAAGGGGAGGAGGAGTGGAGGGGGAGGAGGAGTGGAGGGAGGAGTGGAGGGAGGAGTGGAGGGGGAGGAGGAGGGAGGGAGGAGTGGAGGGGGGGGAGGGGGGGAGGGAGGAGTGGAGGGGGAGGGAGGAGGGAGGGAGGAGTGGAGGGGGGAGGAGGAGGGAGGGAGGAGTGGAGGGGGAGGAGGAGTGGAGGGGGAGGAGGAGGGAGGGAGGAGTGGAGGGGGAGGAGGAGGGAGGGAGGAGTGGAGGGGGAGGAGGAGGGAGGGAGGAGTGGAGGGGGAGGAGGAGGGAGGGAGGAGGTTATAGTTATTTGTATCAGGTATTACTCTCATCAGTTCATTATAATCATCTAAGTGTTTTATGTATCTGCGTTTTATCTGCGTTGATGATGTTAGATAATATGACTGCCGATCAAACTGTCTGAATAAAGAGAGAGAACGATGGGCTTGAGAAGGACAGCATCCCAAAAAGAGACTGATATGTCAACACAGCAGACAATGACAGCACTACTATGACAGCAGACTATATATAACAGCAGACAATATATAACAACAGACTATATATAACAGCAGACTATATATAACAGCAGACTATATATAACAGCAGACTATATATAACAGCAGACTATATATAACAGCAGACTATATATAACAGCAGACAATATATAACAGCAGACTATAACAGCAGACTATATATAACAGCAGACAATATATAACAGCAGACTATAACAGCAGACTATAACAGCAGACAACGACAGCAGACTATATATAACAGCAGACTATATATAACAGCAGACTATATATAACAGCAGACTATATATAACAGCAGACTATATATAACAGCAGACTATATATAACAGCAGACAACGACAGCAGACTATATATAACAGCAGACTATATATAACAGCAGACTATATATAACAGCAGACTATATATAACAGCAGACAATATATAACAGCAGACTATATATAACAGCAGACTATATATAACAGCAGACTATATATAACAGCAGACTATATATAACAGCAGACTATATATAACAGCAGACTATATATAACAGCAGACTATATATAACAGCAGACTATATAAAACAGCAGACTATAACAGCAGACTATATATAACAGCAGACTATATATAACAGCAGACTATATATAACAGCAGATTATATATAACAGCAGACTATATAAAACAGCAGACTATATAAAACAGCAGACAATATATAACAGCAGACTATATATAACAGCAGACTATATATAACAGCAGACTATATATAACAGCAGACTATATATAACAGCAGACTATAACAGCAGACAATATATAACAGCAGACTATATATAACAGCAGACTATAACAGCAGACAATATATAACAGCAGACAATATATAACAGCAGACTATATATAACAGCAGACTATATATAACAGCAGACTATATATAACAGCAGACTATATATAACAGCAGACTATATATAACAGCAGACTATATATAACAGCAGACTATATATAACAGCAGACTATATATAACAGCAGACTATATATAACAGCAGACTATATATAACAGCAGACTATATATAACAGCAGACTATATATAACAGCAGACAATATATAACAGCAGACAATATATAACAGCAGACAATATATAACAGCAGACTATATATAACAGCAGACTATATATAACAGCAGACAATATATAACAGCAGACTATATATAACAGCAGACTATATATAACAGCAGACTATATATAACAGCAGACTATATATAACAGCAGACTATATATAACAGCAGACTATATATAACAGCAGACAATAACAGCAGACTATATATAACAGCAGACAATATATAACAGCAGACTATATATAACAGCAGACTATATATAACAGCAGACAATATATAACAGCAGACTATATATAACAGCAGACTATATATAACAGCAGACTATATATAACAGCAGACTATATATAACAGCAGACTATAACAGCAGACTATATATAACAGCAGACTATATATAACAGCAGACTATATATAACAGCAGACTATATATAACAGCAGACTATATATAACAGCAGACTATATATAACAGCAGACTATATATAACAGCAGACTATATATAACAGCAGACAATAACAGCAGAC
Organism: Oncorhynchus masou masou; assembly: GCF_036934945.1. Taxonomy (NCBI): domain Eukaryota; kingdom Metazoa; phylum Chordata; class Actinopteri; order Salmoniformes; family Salmonidae; genus Oncorhynchus; species Oncorhynchus masou. The sequence continues at coordinate 8,585,842 of NC_088219.1, forward strand.
TATATATAACAGCAGACTATATATAACAGCAGACTATATATAACAGCAGACTATATATAACAGCAGACTATATATAACAGCAGACTATATATAACAGCAGACTATATATAACAGCAGACTATATATATAACAGCAGACTATATATAACAGCAGACTATATATAACAGCAGACAATATATAACAGCAGACTATATATAACAGCAGACTATATATAACAGCAGACTATATATAACAGCAGACTATATATAACAGCAGACTATATATAACAGCAGCAGACAATAACAGCAGACTATATATAACAGCAGACATATATAACAGCAGACTATATATAACAGCAGACTATATATAACATACTATATATAACAGCAGACTATATATAACAGCAGACTATATATAACAGCAGACTATATATAACAGCAGACTATATATAACAGCAGACTATATATAACAGCAGACAATATATAACAGCAGACTATATATAACAGCAGACTATATATAACAGCAGACTATATATAACAGCAGACTATATATAACAGCAGACTATATATAACAGCAGACTATATATAACAGCAGACTATATATAACAGCAGACAATAACAGCAGACTATATATAACAGCAGACTATATATAACAGCAGACTATATATAACAGCAGACTATATATAACAGCAGACTATATATAACAGCAGACAATAACAGCAGACTATATATAACAGCAGACAATATATAACAGCAGACAATAACAGCAGACTATATATAACAGCAGACTATATATAACAGCAGACTATATATAACAGCAGACTATATATAACAGCAGACAATAACAGCAGACTATATATAACAGCAGACAATATATATAACAGACTATATATAACAGCAGACTATATATAACAGCAGACTATATATAACAGCAGACTATATATAACAGCAGACAATAACAGCAGACTATATATAACAGCAGACTATATATAACAGCAGACAATATATAACAGCAGACTATATATAACAGCAGACTATATATAACAGCAGACTATATATAACAGCAGACAATAACAGCAGACTATATATAACAGCAGACTATATATAACAGCAGACTATATATAACAGCAGACAATATATAACAGCAGACAATAACAGCAGACTATATATAACAGCAGACAATATATAACAGCAGACAATAACAGCAGACTATATATAACAGCAGACTATATATAACAGCAGACAATAACAGCAGACTATATATAACAGCAGACAATATATAACAGCAGACTATATATAACAGCAGACTATATATAACAGCAGACAATATATAACAGCAGACAATAACAGCAGACTATATATAACAGCAGACTATATATAACAGCAGACAATAACAGCAGACTATATATAACAGCAGACTATATATAACAGCAGACTATATATAACAGCAGACTATATATAACAGCAGACTATATATAACAGCAGACTATATATAACAGCAGACTATATATAACAGCAGACTATATATAACAGCAGACAATATATAACAGCAGAATAATAGCAGACTATATATAACAGCAGACTATATATAACAGCAGACTATAACAGCAGACTATATATAACAGCAGACTATATATAACAGCAGACTATATATAACAGCAGACTATATATAACAGCAGACAATATATAACAGCAGACAATATATAACAGCAGACAATAACAGCAGACTATATATAACAGCAGACTATATATAACAGCAGACTATATATAACAGCAGACTATATATAACAGCAGACTATATATAACAGCAGACTATATATAACAGCAGACTATATATAACAGCAGACTATATATAACAGCAGACAATAACAGCAGACTATATATAACAGCAGACTATATATAACAGCAGACTATATATAACAGCAGATATAACAGCAGACAATATATAACAGCAGACTATATATAACAGCAGACTATATATAACAGCAGACTATATATAACAGCAGACTATATATAACAGCAGACTATATATAACAGCAGACTATATATAACAGCAGACTATATATAACAGCAGACTATATATAACAGCAGACTATATATAACAGCAGACTATATATAACAGCAGACTATATATAACAGCAGACTATATATAACAGCAGACAATAACACAGACAATATATATAACAGCAGACTATATATAACAGCAGACATATAACAGCAGACAATATATAAGCAGACAGACAATAACAGCAGACTATATATAACAGCAGACTATATATAACAGCAGACTATAACAGCAGACAATAACAGCAGACTATATATAACAGCAGACTATATATAACAGCAGACTATATATAACAGCAGACTATATATAACAGCAGACTATATATAACAGCAGACAATAACAGCAGACTACATATAACAGCAGACAATATATAACAGCAGACAATAACAGCAGACAATAACAGCAGACAATAACAGCAGACAATAACAGCAGACTATATATAACAGCAGACTATATATAACAGCAGACTATATATAACAGCAGACTATATATAACAGCAGACTATATATAACAGCAGACTATAACAGCAGACAATATATAACAGCAGACTATATATAACAGCAGACTATATATAACAGCAGACTATATATAACAGCAGACAATATATAACAGCAGACTATATATAACAGCAGACTATATATAACAGCAGACAATAACAGCAGACTATATATAACAGCAGACAATATATAACAGCAGACTATATATAACAGCAGACTATATATAACAGCAGACTATATATAACAGCAGACTATATATAACAGCAGACAATATATAACAGCAGACAATATATAACAGCAGACTATATATAACAGCAGACTATATATAACAGCAGACTATATATAACAGCAGACTACGACAGCAGACTATATATAACAGCAGACTATATATAACAGCAGACAATAACAGCAGACTATATATAACAGCAGACTATATATAACAGCAGACAATATATAACAGCAGACAATAACAGCAGACTATATATAACAGCAGACTATATATAACAGCAGACTATATATAACAGCAGACTATATATAACAGCAGACTATATATAACAGCAGACTATAACAGCAGACTATAACAGCAGACTATATATAACAGCAGACTATAACAGCAGACTATATATAACAGCAGACTATATATAACAGCAGACTACGACAGCAGACAATAACAGCAGACAATAACAGCAGACTCACTCCTTGATGTCTTTGAGCTGTTCAATGTCCTGGACCTTGATGTAGTCTGGGTCGTGGACCAGCAGGTGGATGGCATAGGGGACCACATACTCAGGGAGCAGAGAGAACAGTTTCTCTGGAATATATATAAAAGAACAACACACAGAAAGGTTAATACACACCCTGGTCCAACAGTAACAACAGCCCACTAGTCAGTCACTGGCCTGGGGCAGGTAAACACATGCATTGGGCCAGTGGCTCTAGTCAGTCACTGGCCTGGGGCAGGTAAACACATGCATTGGGCCAGTGGATCTAGTCAGTCACTGGCCTGGGGCAGGTAAACACATGCATTGGGCCAGTGGATCTAGTCAGTCACTGGCCTGGGGCAGGTAAACACATGCATTGGGCCAGTGGATCTAGTCAGTCACTGGCCTGGGGCAGGTAAACACATGCATTGGGCCAGTGCATCTAGTCAGTCACTGGCCTGGGGCAGGTAAACACATGCATTGGGCCAGTGCATCTAGTCAGTCACTGGCCTGGGGCAGGTAAACACATGCATTGGGCCAGTGCATCTAGTCAGTCACTGGCCTGGGGCAGGTAAACACATGCATTGGGCCAGTGCATCTAGTCAGTCACTGGCCTGGGGCAGGTAAACACATGCATTGGGCCAGTGCATCTAGTCAGTCACTGGCCTGGGGCAGGTAAACACATGCATTGGGCCAGTGCATCTAGTCAGTCACTGGCCTGGGGCAGGTAAACACATGCATTGGGCCAGTGCATCTAGTCAGTCACTGGCCCCCCAGGTCAACTTCTCAGTGTATGTGACGTTCCAGTTTGAAATTGACATGCTGAGGCTCTGTTTCAGTCTGCCATAGGAAACTGAGGCTCTGTCGCAGTCTGCCATAGGAAACTGAGGCTCTGTCGCAGTCTGCCATAGGAAACTGAGGCTCTGTTGCAGTCTGCCATAGGAAACTGAGGCTCTGTTGCAGTCTGCCATAGGAAACTGAGGCTCTGTTGCAGTCTGCCATAGGAAACTGAGGCTCTGTCGCAGTCTGCCATAGGAAACTGAGGCTCTGTTGCAGTCTGCCATAGGAAACTGAGGCTCTGTTGCAGTCTGCCATAGGAAACTGAGGCTCTGTTTCAGTCTGCCATAGGAAACTGAGGCTCTGTTTGTACCGTCATGCTGTTACCTAACGTTGCATCCCCACGGTTGAAGGAAATGTGTTTTTGTCAGTGAACATAGTATTAAATTGGCAATAGGCTACTGTCTATAAAACGACACCTAGCATTCGTCTGGGCTAATGTAGCCTAAATCGATAGCTTCTCTCGTTTGAGAACGAGTTGTCTTTAAAAGGGCAACGTCCTATTTTGTGATGTAAAAAAATCTTTAAAAAGGTCAACAAGGCAAAA